>NC_053491.1:351665570-351860570 GCF_905171775.1 Rana temporaria
TGTAAACTCAAGAAGACCATCTGGGATACCCCAGGTCAGCCAGAAGATATAAAGAAAACAAGAACTCCAAAGGTAAATGTAATTTTATTATTAATATGTATTTCAAGGGTCAGTTTAAAACATAGCATTATTTATTTCAATGTTCGGGCTGCTCTTTATTCAGGTTTAATAAGTGCAGAAGTGGATACGCTTCCTTCTCAACTACAGTTAGGCCTTAGTCTTTAGGCAGTAGCTGGCTGGAGTGAAGCCTTGACCAATCAACACAAATGTACAAAGGCATTTTTGTATCTTGCACCTATTTATTGCGGGATAACAGTGAGGCTGTCTGGCTTCTGAGCCAGGTTGGATTTTTTTTGGCTCTTAGGCTATTGCCCCCCTGCCAAAAAAAAAGGTTAGTCAGGGACAGAAAGACCTTTCACCAATTAGTTTATTGGTAACATTTAAATTATGCTTAAAACCTACCAAAATCCTTTCATAATAAATTGTTCAATATAATGTGTTAATGAGCAAACATTGTAGCCCTCTGCATGGGGAACGAGCTGTACCAGATGATTTGCTTAAACTCTTCAATTAAATATTGGAAACTAAATTGTGATTATCACAATAAAATTCCGAACGTTTAGTGCAGCGGGCTACATAAGATTGAGTCAGCCTCTTTACTCTTTCCATGTACTGAAACAGGAGGCTCAGTGCTCCTTGTCCTTGTGTACTTTTTTATAACCAAATGTAAAAAATGTAAGTGTAAGACTAAATGAAACATCTAAAAATGGCCAACGAAGGCAGTTAAATCTTGGAACTCATATACAGCAATTTCCCCACCAAAAGTCCAATGCATAATTTAGGCAACACGTGTATGGTTTAACCTGGCAACAACTGTCCAAAGTTGGAATGGTAGTTTTTTGTAAAGTTTCCCTTTAAATTATATGAATGAATGTTAAAGTGCACCTTTCATGATAGAAATATGTGTGCTAATACTGCCGACTTGATCTGAACATGTTAACTCTGAGTATTGGCTGCCTGTAAATATCTGAGTGTTGTTGCATGGTTCAGGTGTCTGACTCAGAAGGCTTGAAACCAGGCAACTAGGATTTCATAAGGAGACCATATATCTGCCATGAAGTGTGTACTTTCAATTTAAAAAAATCTCATTTTTTGTAGATCATAGGGGTGATAGACTACTGTAGGTGATTAACTACCTGCATATTCTGGTTTTAAAGATCCAACTAGTTAAGAAAACATATATAAAAATATAGAAAAACACTTTCCTCTAAATCATACACTGGTCTGGTAGAAACCGAAAGCAGACCTATCAGCCACTATAAACTTTTTACATGTTTTTGTAGACCTCCTAAGAGCTTTACAAGGTCCTTACTAATACCTATTATCTTTGATCTTGCTTCCATCATGTTACTATGGACTTAACTTTCCTTACTTTGAGACATCTGTCACCACTGTCAAATGTGTGTGCCTCAGTGGCCAAAACTGGCAAATTAATTGAAATGTACAGTGGCCGAAGAATGGGTCTTAGTCCTAAAATTTTGGAAGTCCTGCCCATAGTAACAAAGTGAAACTAGCTTTAAAGGTGGGCACAAATAGAAGGGTTTTCTAGTTAATAAAGATAAGAGAAAATGTCTTTTGTCACCTGCCTATATGAGCAGACAGGTTCTCTTTAAATGTCCCACAGGTACGGAATAAACAGGATAGACAATTATTGTTGGGCCAGAAGACAACTATACTTTACTAAATCCACTCTGTGACCTTTACAGACACTTTTTGGCTGACTAAACTATGGGGAAGGATTAATTGGACAGATTACATTTTCCAAACCAATTAAAACAATTTTCCACTGAGATTAGGCCAACTCTATGGACACCTGTACTTCAAATATGCAGACTTATTAGCTAATACCGTGTGTTAAAAAATCATACTAAAGGTTTAGTGATTGGTCTTATGTCATCTCATACCTTTGGGCACCTTTTAAACTAATCATCCCAATCTATAAACCAACAGACATGATAATGGCACCAAGGATCAACAAATATTAAAGAAAATGTTCAAGCATCAAAAACACTTACTGTCTAATCCAGCCATTTTCAGATTTGACTGCTATGATTTCCATAGCATTTATCATGTGAAAGTTCACTGAAAGTTCAAGAGGTTCACCTTGTCCAATGTTCATAGTTATCCAATATTTCCAAATTCAGTCCAGATTAATTTAAAATTACAATGAATCTGCTAATAAATAATCTAAATAAAAATGCTTAGAGAATTCCACAATGCTACTCTTCAAGTAAATTTGCACTTGCTTAAGCCTAAAACTAGACACATTTTGTCTATTACCATGAAGTGGTATGGTGTTAGTCTGATTACTGATCAACTAAATGTTGAAAAAATTGAGAAAAAAAAAAAAACGAGACCGAAAAGTTGAATAAACTTTGCTTACCTTCTGTGCAGAATTCCAGTTTGTGCAACCTGTTCTGTTCGTGGCAATGATTCTTACTTTACGAGCAAAGACACACGCACACACAGGGGTGAAGTACAGAATCCATGCATTGCAAATGCGCAGGCTGATTTTTAGATGTAGTACAACTATGTCAACCCTGATGATAAGCAGAGTATTGAAAAAACACTTTAAACAAATAAACACCTATGGGTAAGGTCACACGTACTGGTATGTTGTCCATCATTTATACCTTGACCTTCTAAATCCATTTCAATGATAGCCATTTCTTTGGTGACAACATTCCATCCACATGGTCCACAGGATAACTGCACATCAGTATTTTGTCTTTATTGCTAACTTTAACAAAACAGTTTTTCATATTGTCATGGTTTCTGGTATGTGGAATGGCTCAGTGCGGCGGGTAGATCATGATCGATTGGTTGCCAACCCCCAGCTAGGATTTTTATAGTGCTTAAAAAACGCTTAGCTGACATTCGGTTTTAATTTGCTAGTTACTTACAATGTAAAGTATATCTAAATCTACTTGGCCATCTAACACTACCATCTTTACAGGTTGATGTTTGACAGGATGCTGCTGTCCAAGGGTGGCTATGTTGCACCTCCATGTGTACAGTGGATGTATGAGCAAAACCACCCCAAAACAGGTGTCACCAGGCAAAAAAAAGGGAACAAGTGGGGCCATCACACCTAAAGACTGTTAGGCTGCAATATATTACACGTTTGTGTTTTTAATATACTTTAAGTCTGCCCAGGTTAGTGTGTGTCTCAATTACCTATACTACCAGTCATGTCTACATAAAGGGATTGCCCTAGCCATGGGTATGCTATATCTGGCAGGGTTTGTTTACCTGTTTTACTTTATACTATTTGTAGTGTAAAGTGTTTTCACTGGCCTAGGTCTGACTTTATACTTTTTGGTCCCTTTGCTAGCCCTAGTTGTAGATCCCATCCACAACTATGTAGTAATGCAGTGATCTTTCAAGTCCTGTGCCAGGCAACTTTTCCAAATGCATTCAGAGAAAGCCTTGTATTTTATTCAATGAATACAAGGTGTTCTCCAATTGGATGTGGTGGAGTTCATGACATCACCGCTATCCCTCTCCACCTTGTCCACTTTGTCGAAGCTGGACAAATGTAAATATGCATACAAAACTGTTGTTTATGATACCCAGCACTTTAGAAAATGAATTATCATTCAGTTATAGATTACATCTACTTTAAAGACAAGTATTTAAAAAATGTGAAACAGTCAGTACTACAATTCTTTGAAATATTTAACGGTATCAATAACTGGTGAATATATGATCACTTGCATAACACGCTTACTCTATTGCACCTATCGGGAACACATTTATCTCTCAATAAAAGTGCCTGTAGATTGGTTTTATCAGGTCAGTGGATATGACATCTGTGTAATGGTTATTTAATACCGGGACTAAGTGACATGCCGAGCAGAGATTGCAATCTCTGAGAGTCACACAAAGTCCTCGGATCACACGTGTACCACCTCTACTTCACATCATGAGTTTGCAAAACTGCAGAGTCCTCTGATCCTTGTAACGATAAAATGTACTAGGGACAGCAGCACTGTCCCATAGAAAGATTGCCAAATCCCGCTGGATACTGCCATCCATCACCTAAAAATCAATCTAAAGTCAGCATAAGTAAATGTTGGGAGTTACTGAAAGGCTTGACCTTGACAGAGACAGAGACAAATAATGCTATAGGGAAATTCCAATGTTTCAATAATTCCAAAAGTACTAACTGAAGATATTGGTGCACACACACACACACACGTTGCAAAGAAAATAAAACTGAGTAGACCTAAGACTGATGTCACATGGGCAATTCTGCTGCTGGCAACAAATCACCAGCAACAGAATCACCTAGTAGAGCAGCCTTTGTCAATCTTTACCCCATCTGAACCCTTTTTAGACATAATTTTCAGGTCTCAGAGAACCCTTGCTAAAACTAATTATTTGGGGGCCAGTGGACAAATGCCCCTTACATTGATAAACAGTGGAAGAATGTCACTTACAGACAGCTATAAAGAGCTTTGGTGTCATGCAGCTGGCTTGGCTAAGTGGCACTTGGCCCTGAAACTACGCAGCCACCATTAAATGGAGGGGTCAATTAGCAACCCCTGGAGGAGCTCCTAGCAACATCTGGAGGAACCCTGGGTTTCCACAGAACCCTTGTTCTCTAGCCTGTATGTTCTGCCCTTGTTCTAACTCGATGGAGTTGCTGCCTTGCTGGTCTGCAAACCTGCTGAATCTCTCTCTATAACAAGAGAGTGACTCCCTCTCTAGCAAGAGAGTCTCAACTACTAAAGAACAGAGGTGTGTGATAAGTTAGTAATCCTGTAATTTGTGAAATGTCACCAGTGACAGAATCACTTGTGTGATATTATCCCTAGATGAGAATTGGATGTCATGGAACTGTCATGTTGTCTGCAGCCTGGACACCAGACTCTGGCAGAAATAGATGTTCAAAAGCTTGAATGTTGTAGGGCAAAATAAAACAATGTTTTGTAATTTTGATAAACCACTGTTTATTGCTGAATCATGGTTACTTTTAGTTTGGACTATGTATATTGTGCTTCAGCTAGCAGGCTGCCATGGGCTGAGAAAAGGGTAGGGTTAATATAGGCTTTGTGTTTTGCCGGCTTTTTTGGGCTCTGTTCTCTACCCTGGGTTGCTACACAATGGCTGGAGGGCTCTGCTCTCAGGCCAGATTGAGCATATAGAAAAGAGAGTAAGCTGGGCTATGGACTGATGTAGCTGACACTCCCAAGGAGAACAACCCACTTTGTGGTCACCCAGGCAGAGTCCCACAGACAAAGTGGACTTTCTGACTCAATGGACTTTATCACACTAAGAGGTATAGACTGGCAACCTGGAGTAGTAGAGGAGAAAGAATATGCCATAGATTACCTGTAAGAAACTGTTTAAATGCATGTACTTGCTGCAAAGTTTTTCACTAAAAAGTTCCTTTAACTGTCTCAGTGCCTGGTCTGATGTCTTTCATACAAAGAAGTGCATACAGGGCATATCTTAAACGGGGCTCATATAAAAGGAGGATGACAAGGAGATGTAAGAAGGCCACCATGCAAGGGTTAAATTCACAGCAAAGTTGGTGGGTGTGCGGCTATATTGACGTTGCTACAGGTAACGAGCGCAGTGACGTGAATGCTATAGCAAAAAGCCAGTGTAAGGTTGGTACCTGTATGGGAGATGGTTACCCTGGCAGTGGGGGGGTTGGTGAGCTTGTACCTCTCCCTAGCAATCGGTGCCCTGATATATGGGTCTGACATTGTGGCATGGGGAACAAAGGGACCTAGCCTGGAGGTATGGAAAACAAAGGTACAGAAGGAAGAATCCAAGTCAAGCTCAGTAGCAACAGAGTTCTGCACTAAGGGACTGGTGGGAACTCCTATTTTTACTGGGAGTGAGGTGGCAAGCTACAGCTGTGCTGATGAGTGGGACATAAGCTCCACTATGTCCCCCTCCTAACTAACGCATTTGGAGTGAAAGTGTACAGTGTCATGGGAAGAGTGCTTAAAATGTGGAATGTCTTATGCCCTGTACACACGATCGGTTCGTCTGATGAAAACGGTCCGATGGACCGTTTTCATCGGACCAACCAATCGTGTGTGGGCCCCATCATTTTTTTTCCCATCGGTGAAAAAAAATAGAACCTGTTTTAAAATTTTCGTATGGTTAAAAAAACGATAGAAAAAAAACGATCGTCTGTGGGGAAATCCATCGGTCAAAAATCCATGCATGCTCAGAATCAAGTCGACGCATGCTCGGAAACATTGAACTTAATTTTTCTCTGCACGTCGTTGTGTTCTACGTCACCACGTTGAACACGATCAAATTTTTAACAGATGATGTGTAGGCAAGACTGATGAAAGTCAGCTTCATCGGATATCTGATGAAAAAATCCATCGGTTCATTTTCATCAGACGAACCGATCTTGTGTACAGGGCATTAGCCTTATGCCCTGTACACACGATTGGTTTATCCGATGAAAACGGTCTGATGGATTTTTTCATTAGATATCCGATGAAGCTGACTTTCATCAGTCTTGCCTAAACACCATCAGTTAAAAAAACGATCCTGTCAGAAAGCGGTGATGTAAAACACAACGACTTGCTGAGAAAAGTGAAGTTCAATGCTTCCGAGGATGCGTCGACTTGATTCTGAGCATGCGTTGATTTTTAACCGATGGATTTCCCCTCAGACGATTGTTTTTTTCTATAGTTTTTTTAACCATCAGATCATTTAAAAACAAGTTCCTAGTTTTTTCACCGATGGATAAAAAAACGATGGGGCCCACACACAATCGGTTCGTCTGATGAAAACAGTCCATTTTCATCAGACATACCAATCGTGTGTACGCGGCATTACAGTTGAGCTGTGCAAGGTGAATGGCTTGCTTCTGAGTTGGGGACCACCTTTGTTTGAGCTCAAGGGTCCCTGTATCGGGCACTAAGCCCCACCCACATGCAGAAGAACTGGGAAATCACTGTCAGCAAGTATTAAATTCCAACTCCAGTTTTTTTGTTTTGATGCCCCATCGGAAATTCCGACAGATTTAGAAAGAGGACATGTTCTCTTTTTTTCCGATGAAAAAAAAATTCTATTGGAAATTCCGTTCGTCTGTATGGAACTCTGACAGAGAAAAAAACGTGCATGCTCAGAATCAAGTCGGCGCATGCTCGGAAGCATTGAACTTCATTTTTCTCGGCTCGTCATAGTGTTGTACGTCACCGCGTTTTGAACGGTCAGAATTTGGTGTGACAGTGTGTATGCAAGACAGCTTGAACGGAATTCCATCAGAAAAATCAGTCGGAGTTTATCCCAATGGAAATTCCGATTGTGTGTACGGGGCATGAGACTATATAAATGTATCTGCTCTTTATCATACTAAATGATTGCCTCTGCATTTGATTATTACTGGTTTTAGTAATAACTGAAGACTTACTCTGTGAAGGGCAGGTGCAGACCGTAATGGAGCCCACTTACACTCCTGTAGCAGTTGATGCAAGTCTGAAAAGGAGGGTCGCACACCACTGGTATCATCCACACAAAACTTTATTGGAGACTGCTTACACAGGACATGGTTCTGCCATTGTGTTCTGTCTAAGAAGTCTCCAGTAAATTTCCTGTGGATGATACCAGCAGCATGCAACCCTCTTTTTCAATTGGCATAGGATTATATTATTCTCATAATAGTTAGAAGCACATGTCCAGAAGACCCCCCTTACATCAGATGTCAAGCGTCCCCCACCCTCCTTTACATCACTTTGCAACTCCCCCGTATCTTGATTTGCTGTTGGGAAGGAGCTAAGACATAGCTGGCAGGGCCACATAAAATTGCTTTGTGGGTTGGGTTCAGCCACGGGCTTGAGCTTGACACGTGTGCTCTAAGCTTTTCTTAGTTTACTGTTTCATTATATTTTTGTTACAGTCTCTGTCCCCATTAGAGTGACATCACATCAGTTCTAGTACGTGTGATACTGGGGGAGGAAGTGAGGTTAAATCTTCCCACAAGGACTAGGAAGTAATAAAGACTTGACGGGTATTTTAATGCTTCCTCCCTCTGCACAAAACTAAAAAAAAATTGCTTTAGTTGAACCTTAAAGGCCAATGTCAAAATGCTTTTGTTCTCTTCATAAGTACTAGGCATCCTATAGAAGTCTATGGGAATGCAGAAAGACCTGAAGCACATCACATTTAAATCAGAAGGATGTCAACTGCACCTGCAAAAAATTCGGAATTATCTCAGAATTTTCTCAAGCTGATGTGAAAAGCATGCTGTATATCCTAAAACCGTGTTCAGGCAGTTGTTAAAGCAGAACTCCAGGCAAAATTTAATTTTCCCAGCCGCAGTGGGGCTGTCCCCGCATTGCAAGGTTAACTGCTTGTTTTGTTCTATGGAAGAGGGCATTGGAGAAATACTTACCTTAAACCCGCTGATCCTCCCCACATAGGGACAAGTCTGGCACCCCCACGCTCCAGCGATGTTAAAAAATGGACTGTTCTTGATGTCAGCACGCTCTATAGACCAGAACAGTCCACCACTGGACCTGTGGAGGAGCAATTATCCGGAAGACAAGTGAGTATGAACTTTGTACTACCCCTAGAAAAAAACAACAGTTGAACCAAGCACTGCATGGGGGAAAAAATGTGCCTGGTGTTGGGCTTTAAATATACAACCAAGAATAAAACGTTTATATAGGCTATAAATACTGATTAACTGTAAATTTCCATTATTCTTTTCTGGTGTGAATTGAGCCTTATGTGGATGGACAAGGTGATTAATTTTTATTTAAAATGTTACTAATAACAATATTAATGGTAATGAAAATAATACTCTATCTCTATCGTAAGATTTTCCCATCTTTCTCTGTTGATAGCTCTATTTTTTTTAAGATTTTCCCTCCTTTCTCAGATGACAGTGGTCACCAGGACAAATAGTAGCGTGAATCGCAGAGACACATGCAGCAACAAAAATGTTTTAAGGGTGTAAAAGGTGCTAATTCCCCCGTAAAAGTAACCTCCAATTCTTCTTCACACTGTACCTGATTACATATCTTCTCTTTATCATGGACTCATCAACTTATCATTGTACAAAGAGCCCAGCAGCCTCTGTTAGACATTAGAGCAGGGGTCTCAAAGTACCGGCCCGCGGGCCATTTGCGGCCCGCGGACCGGTTTTAAATGGCCCGCAGGCAGGGCGGGTGCCGCGGAAGTGTAGATCGAGGTGCATGAAGAGTAGCGCAGGAAGCGTCTGTCATAAGTTCACTTGTCTCTCATGTCACACTGCTACTCCCCGGCGGCCCCCCCCTCTCTTCTTGTCCATCCCCATTCGCTTGTGACACTATCTGAGATGGACGAGAAGAGAGTGGGGGGGGCTGCCGGGGAGTAACTTATGACAGACGCTTCCTGCGCTACTCTGCCTTTGAAGAAAACAACAAGTAAATGCTGACCTGTGCCCTGGTGTGCTCTCATGTGCCCTGATTGTGCCCTATTGTGCTCTCATGTGCCCTGATGTGCTTTCATGTGCCCTGATTGTGCCCTGATGTGCTCTCATGTGCCCTCATGTGCTCTCAAGTGCTCTGATGTGCCCTGATGTGCTCTCATGTGCCCTGATGTGCTCCCATGTGCCCTGATGTGCTCTCATGTGCCCTGATTGTGCCCTCATGTGCCCTGGTGTGCCCTAAATGTGCCCTGATGTGCCCTGATGTGCCCCATGTACCCTCATGTGCCCCAATGTGCCATGTGCCCCCATGTGCCTCATGTACCCTCATGTGCTGGGCTCTGTACATCAGGGTACCCTGTGCCCTGTACCCTGATGTGCCATATGCCCTGTCCTGATATGCTGTGCCCCATGTGCCCTGATGTGCTCTCATGTGCCCCATGTTCCCTGATTGTGCCCCATGTGCCCTAATTGTGCCCTGGTGTGCTCGTATGTGCCCCATGTGCCCTGATATGCCCCATGTGCTCTGATTGTGCCCTGATGTGGCCCATGTACCCTGGTGTGCCATGGGGCACATGAGAGCACATCAGGGCACAATCAGGGAACATGAGGCACACCAGGGAACATGGGACACACCAGGGAACATGGGGCACACCAGGGAACATGGGGCACATGAGAGCACATCAGGGCACATGGGGCACAGCACATCAGGACAGGGCACATGGCACATCAGGGTACAGGACATGGCACATCAGGGCACATGGCACATCAGGGCACAGGGCACATGAAACAGCACATCAGGGTACAAAGCCCAGCACATCAGGGCACATGGCACATCAGGGTACAGGTCACATGAAACAGCACATCAGGGCACAAAGCCCAGCACATCAGGGTACATGGCATACCCTGATGTGCTGGGCTTTGTACCCTGATGTGCTGTTTCATGTGCCCTGTACCCTGATGTGCCATGTGCCCTGTCCTGATGTGCTGTGCCCTGATGTGCCATGTCCTGTACCCTGATGTGCCATGTGCCCTGTCCTGATGTGCTGTGCCCTGATGTGCTCTCATGTGCCCCATGTTCCCTGGTGTGCCCTGATGTGCTCTCATGTGCCCCATGTGCCCTGGTGTGCTCGTATGTGCCTCATGTGCCCTGATATGCCCCATGTGCCCTGATGTGCTGTGATTGTGCCCCATGTACCCTGATGTGCCCATGTACCCTGATGTGCCATGTGCCCCATGTACCCTGATGTGCCCCATGTACCCTGATGTGCTGGGCTTTGTACCCTGATGTGCTGTTTCATGTGCCCTGTACCCTGATGTGCCATGTGCCCTGTCCTGATGTGCTGTGCCCTGATGTGCCATGTCCTGCACTGTGCCATGTGCCCTGACCTGATATGCCCTGCCCTCATGTGCCGTGCACCCTGATGTGGCCTGTTGTGCTGTACCCCTATGTGCTGTGCTCTGATGTGCCCTGTACCCTGATGTGCTGGGCTTTGTACCCTGATGTGCTGGGCTTTGTACCCTGATGTGCGCTGTGCACTCATGTGTGCTGTACCCTGATGGTGAGTGGTCAGTGGTTAGTGTAGTGGTCAGTGTGCAGTGTAGTGGTCAGGGTTAATAATGCGTTCGCTGACACCAGTACTGTTTTTGAAGTTTTAAAGTTTGCATGCGGCCCCCTATGGGATATGGAAACTTGTCTTGTGGCCCTCAGGTAATTTGAGTTTGAGACCCCTGCATTAGAGGGAGTGGTCGGCTGGTGGGTTCTTCTTTTGGGGGGGCGGCAAACAAACATCCGCCCCCCGGTGGCGTGGCACAACACTGAAACGTCCCCCCCTGCGTAGGGGGGGCCGTCACTTACCTGCTTGTGGGGCTGTGTTGTCATCTCCTCCTCTCCTGGAGTGTGGGCAGCACCCACCGCAGCTCCAATGTCCACTCCTCCAGCTTCCTTCACCAAGTGTCTCCTCTTTTACCAAAGTGCTAGGCATCCAATAGGATCATCTGACGCTTTGGCCAATCGGGAAACAGGTCTTACAGACCTGCCTCCTGATTGGCAGGAAGGAACTTTAGTGTGATAATAGCAACCCACCCTTTTTTGAAGTTTCTGACTCTAATCAGATGCTTCAAAAAAATACACGACCCGCATTGGAATCCATGGTCCAGCACCACTGATATGTAGATCAGGGGGTCGGACGCATGGATAGGGGAGGTGGCGCCCATGTTCCCTTTACGGACGGGCCGCCACTGATTAGGAGCCAGGTCTACCCAGCTTCTCACATTGACCCTGGCACAGGGATGACTTTCTTTTTCCAAATTTTAGGTCAATTTCACAAACCCATTGATTGACTGTCCAAGTAAACCACAGACTTCCAGTGAGCGTATGAAGCAGCACCCACAAGCTATATGTATCAGACACTAGGATAAAAACAAGAGGCTGAACGCTCACATTTCCTTCCCAGCCCATAAGGCTCCATGCACATTGGCTTAAATACTCTGCTTCTACATGAGTTTTGTATTTTGAAAGGTGAAGATAGAGGGCGCTAAATTACACACATCTTTGAGCAATGACAAAAAAAATGTGCACAAGCAAGGCCAATCAATCAATTAATTGGCAATGGTTCTCTGAACCCCAAAAAACTGTGTTTAAGGAGAGAAAACAAATATATAAATAATAAATAAATGAAAAAATAGTCCCAATAGGCACTGCACACTAAGTGATATCACATCAATGAATTACACTGTGTTGAGAGTATAGAAATATTAAATATTTAAAGTCCCAATATTTGCATGAAAAATATTCAAATCTTCTTAAATTGCTGTGATCTTCCTAAAAGAGAGAGAGTGCCACCACCACACTTAAAAATCTTCAATTCCACCCAAGGTGCTTTGTAGATATAATGCTCTTACCAGAGCTTGTTGACCACTTTAGTTAAAAAGATAGTCATGCAAGCGTATGCAGGATTGTGCCTGCTCACATAAGGATATAGGATATAGATAAATCAATCTCTGTTCCAGGCGCTCCAAATGAGATAAATATGCAAAAGAGAAAGAGAAAGCCAAGGAAATGCCAATAGTGTGATACCGTTTTATTTAAAACACCATTAAAAACATGGAAAAGCCAAATGGCCTCTTACTTCAGAAAGTGCCCACCCGGCACTGAGGCTGCAGACCTATTACCGCCAATCTGCGGTTTCGAATTCGGATTTAGGGGAGGAAGCCGCCGCCGTTACACCACCATGAGATCCTTTGCTGACAGCACCACAGAGCGGGGGGGACGTCACGTGACCAGGTCCACCTCCGACGTACGTTTCGTTATTAGAACGTCTTCAGGGGGGCGTGCCTGGTCACTGTTGCATCTTGGTATTTGTAGTAAGTGATGGCAAATCAATGGTCCAATGGGGGAACTAATGTGGATTCAACCTTGGTGCCGAGAGGACCTCACAAATCATATTTCACAAATAATCAACAACAACTATTGACCCCATATAGTGAGATACTCCCTTCTTGAATATAAAAAGGTCATAACAAAAATACAAGACAGTAATAAGTGGAAATTTAAAAAACAGCAAAGATTTAGAAACGGCTACTCTCTTTGTATTTTGCCTGTAGAAGCAGTTCAATGTTATCCTATGTGTCCATGCACATTAGGACGATTAGAGGCATATTTTAAGTTTAGCATTTAGGGGCAGAAAAAAAAAACCTTCTGGTTTGTGTTTTTATATGAAGCTTTCTGGCAGAACGTAAAATGCTAAACTCTCAAGACACAAATAAACTGTTTACAAAATCGCTCTATATGAGCGTTTTTTTACTGCCAAGGGAATTGGCGTTTTTTTTTTTTAAGCTCAATGTTCATGAAGCCTTATTCTCGAGATATAGCAGTACTTTCAGCAGGACACATAGGATATGTTTTAAATTATCCTCAGCCCACTCTAAGAAGGCAGAGTTACAACTAGTTGCATAGCTCCCAACTGTCCCTGATTTTGAGGGCGTGTCCATTATTTGAAATAAAGTCCCTCTGTCGCTCTTTCCTCCTCATTTGTCCCTCATTTTGGTCTGATCTATATGGTTGTATACAAATTGCACTATTTATCTGCCAAAAAGTGTTTCCCAGTGCCAAACCTTTCATCCAATTTATAAATTGCTGCATTTGTAAATTCCAAAAGCCATCCAACATAAAGCAATAGTAGTGTTAAAAAAGCACTTGTGGGTTTAACTAATAATTTTTTTGTACAATTCTCTTTTAGGGGGTGGGGGCATGGCAGGGTGTGTATCCTATGCCTACATACGTTTGCTAACGGGTGTTCCTCATTCCCATCTCAGAAAGTTGGGAGGTATGCAGTTGTAGTTGTAAAAGAACAATATTTTTACTGCAGAAAGGTTGCTCAACAATAGCAGAGATGTGCATCCTTCTTCAAAAATCACAGTGTTTCATAGTGGAATACACATGTTCTCTAGTCCTGTTACCTTGTCCTGTATTTTTAAGGAAATTCTCAATTCTTTGTCCCCCAATCCCACTCCCTCAATGAGGGTAGCCCAAGTCCAAAACACATTTACAGTACATCTCTGAAATACATCCACTTTTTCTCATGTTTTGTATGTTCAAAAATGCTACAAGTACAGAATCATACCTATTGAGCTGATGAAAATACAGTAAACGCCTAACTCTAAAATCTTGGAGATTTGGATCAGACTTGGAGTTTTATGGCTCAGCAAGAAAGGTCCTCCTGCTCTAAACTAGATAGTGAAAAATCTGGTAGTGGAGGCAGGAATTTAAGTGGAGAGATCTCAACACAAGAGAAGTTTGTGAAGCTAATGAGTCCACCTGCATTGCTGCAAAACGAGTATATTAGTTTTGCTTGAACCAACTCTTGAAAAATGGGCTTGGGTTGCAGGCACAGATTGATGACATCATCTTTGCATCAAGGCCTTGGAACCAGAGGTCTGTAGACTGCCATGTGACAGTATCCTCTCAGTGTCACTGACATCAAAGGAAAATTCTTGGAAAGCAATTGAACCATCGTTCTCAAATTAACAGTGTGTCGGGTGTCAGACTTTAAGTTCGTCTACGTGTGTCCTTGAACAAGTCGGTGTATACTGGAGGCAATCAAAACACACTGACTTATTTAGCCATGCAGATCAACTCTATCCTTTGTTGACCCTGTTTGGAAAACCAATATTTATTTTGCAGCCTCCAGCTAAAACAAACATCCTGCTCTGATATCCCCTTACCTACGTGAACCAAGTCAAGTAGATATAGGTTGGATTAACTTGTAGCTTTTAATAGCTGCCAGTCACTTCCCGGTGTCTTTTCACTGGGGAAGCTTGTAAAGTTTTTATGAATTTATAACTAAGCAGCTCACAAACAAAGGACTTTTTTTTTTAAAAAAAAAGAAGAGGATAATGCTGTCCATACAAGCACAATGCAACTGGCACCTTGGATGGCCACAGTACCATATAAACATGGATGCTCGGTTGAAAAATCTTGTTTATGGCTGTGAAGAAAATAAAAAGGAAAATTTAGAAACCTGAAACCTCAGCTTATCTCTTTGGAACCAATAGGAATTCAATAACCTGTCGGATCCCTTAAGACTTGTAAATGCAGGGCGAAAATTTTCCAAAATCTGTCGCTTTGCCAGGAACCGGACAACTTTTGGTCCGTGTTTGCAGCTATCTGTTCTACAGAAGCTGTTCTTACGACTGGCTTCTGTTAAACGGGCATGCTGGAAAAGCAGCATCCGACTCACATGTGATCAGCACTGGCAGCCAGTGATTATTGAGCTCTCCTTACATCTATGCAATGCATATTATATGTGTAAAAGGTTTGTGCACACCTACTTTATGGCCCAAAATATGTAACCACCCATCTATATGATTACTGGTGCTCCTGTTCTATGACAGTTGTTGGACCAGCATCCTGGTTTTGGCTGTGATACATTGCAAGGTGATTGATGTGGGCAGTCTCTGGATGGAGACCAAACCTGATTTAAGCCAGCCAAGCTTGCAATCTCATCATTGTGATAGTGTTTGTAACACATGTTCCAAGCTCCATGTTTGTCTGCCCAGCCTGCTAGTTTGAAATCCCTTGTTGATGACCTCAGATCAGATATTGAATACTCTCAAAACTCAGCCTACACTGAACCCTGACTGTCACTGACCACTTCGCCTGTTTGCCAACCACAAGTTCCTGTTTGCTCTGCTCAGTTCGCACCTGCCCTGGCATGGTAGCCAGGCACTATAGCATTGTGAATAAGTCCTGTGGCCAACCAAGTACCAGTGGACAGCAAAAGCCTGGGGAATGCCCAGGAAAAAACCAAGCCTACTTACCAACCAGCTCACAGAAAACCAATTAACCTGTCTAACAGTATGCGTTAAAAACAGGGGTTTTGTCCGCACGCATTTGCAAACACATGCGTGAACCACATAGCCACGTCACGGCACCCTGGAATCTAACCTAACACTAAACTATGAGTGTCCCCACAATGGAGGCACATGCATTCTGATGGATAGATGAGGACAGGTGGACTGAAGGGGAGCCCACCCCTTCTTAAAGGTACAGGAGCACACCAAACCAAAGGTGTTGGTGCGTTGCTGAACCAATACAAATACCAATGTGATATGAAAAGCAGACTTGTCCACCGCCCTCATCTATAGCTGGCCATTGCAGTAAGCAGCATTGGAAGGCTGAAACAGATAACAACAAAAGCCTGGGGAAAAAACCAAGCCTACTTACCAACCAGCTTGCAGACAACCAATTAACCTGTCTAACAGTATGCGTTAAAAACAGGGGTTTTGTCTGCACGCATTTGGGCACAGTGTGCAGCTAAACCTCTCTGCAGAGCTTTCCTGTTGTTCTCTTCCTAATATACTACAGGCAGGCAGTTGATTCAGGTAGCTGCAGTATATTCAGTCAGTATACTGTATCCTGTGCACGGTGTGCAGCTAAACCTCACTGCAGAGCGTTCCTGTTGTTCCCTTCTTAATATACTACAGGCAGGCAGTTGATTCAGTTAGCTGCAGTATATTCAGTATATATTTACACCCCAGCTTTGTACAGCTACATCTCACTGCAGGCCATTCCTGGTGTACCTATTCAAATACATCAAATACAGTATGTCTGGAAGGCCACCAAGGAGAGGTAGACACACACAGGCCACTAAAAGAGGGCAAGCAGGCTCTGTGTCTAGAGCCAACAGTGCTGGTCATGGATACGGTGCATTCTCAGCACGTGGCCATGGGGCACGCTTGTCCTTTTTTCCGGTAGCTGGCCATTTGAGCCACAACATGCAGAAGAGTTGGTAGAGTGGATGACCAAGCCGTCCTCATCCTCCTCATCCTCTGTCACCCTGGCTCAGAGTTCCTTTGCTGCCAATGAAGGTGCCAAAGCGACCTATTCCATTGGCTCGCAGTCATCAGTTACTCCTTCCCTAGCCCCACCATCATGCCATGAGGAGTCCCCCAAACTGTTCGACCACAGTGTGGGGTACATGCTGCAGGAGGATGTGCAGCGTTTTGAAGGCTCTGATGATGGTACCCAGGTTGAGGATGAAGGCAGTAACGTGAGCCCAGGGAGAGGGGGTGCCCAAGAAAGACAACAAACTGGCAGTCATGTTCCCCCAGCTGCAGCATATTGCCAGGTTTGCTCCAGTGACGAGGAGGGAGGGGATGATGAGGTCACTGACTCTACGTGGGTGCCTGATAGGAGAGAGGAGGAGGAGGAAGAGGAGACACATCTCCCACGAGGCAGGATGCCCTCCAGAGGCCAGCTTAAAGGGCAGCCAACCGACTGCATCACACCGCAGAGCTCTGCATGTGCAGGGGGCTGCTGACTCTTCTGGTTCTTTGGTGTGGGACTTTTTTGAGACCTGTGCAGCAGATCGCACTGTTGCTATTTGCAACATATGTCTGAAGTGTATCAAGCACGGCCAAAACACCAGCTGCTTGGGCACCACAATCTTGACCAGACATGTGTTGAACTTCTATGCAGTTCTTGGCAAGCGTACTTAAAAGACCCACACCAAAGAAAAAGGCAGACCTCTCCTTGCTCCTCATCAGCTGGGATCTCCAACCCCACTATGCCTTTATTTCTCTCAGAAACCTGCACTAAGAGGAATGAAGGTGTAGAATTAGGTGTGGCTAGTACGTGATGGCAATCTGCTATTGCTACACCAATGTCTACACCAATGTCTGATTGTAGCAGGTACCCCAGTTGCTAAACTGGTGAAAGAAATTTGCTCCCAGCCATCCACATGCCCAGCGGTTGAATGCTAGCTTGGCTAAATTGCTAGCACTCCAACTGCTACCTTTTCAGCTGGTAGACTCTGCCCCCTTTCGTGAGTTTATGGAATGTGCGGTACCTCTGTGGCAGGTTCCCAAACGCCATTGTTTTTCACAGAAGGCGATTCCAGCTCTTTACTGACATGTGGATGGCAATGTCTTGGCCTCGCTGGACAGGGCGGTCAGCGGTAAGGTGCATATTACTGCTGACAAGCATGGACAGGGACGTTACGTATCTTTCAAGGCGCACTGGGTGACTCTCCTAGCAGCTGGGAAGGATGCAGGAGGGTGCAGTATTGTTGGAGCTTGTTCCACCACCACGTCTCCAAAGTGCAACTAGTGGTGATTCTGCCACACCTCTCTCCTTCACCCCCTCATCTTCTTCTTCCTCCTAGGCCTCTTCCTCTGCTGATTTTTTCCTCGGAACCAGCGGTGCTCCACAGGCGTTCAAGAGGCTACGCAAGCACTCAGGAAAAAGATGCCATGTGGTGCTTGAGCTGGTATGCTTAGGGGACAGGAGCCACACTGGGGCAGAGATTCTGTCAGCTGTGCAGGGGCAGGCTCAGAGGTGGTTGATGCCACGCCAGCTTCAGCCAGGAATGGTGGTTTGTGACAACGGCACCAACCTCCTCTCCGCCCTCCGACAGGGACACCTGACCCATGTACCCTGTTTGGCTCACGTCCTTAACTTGGTGGTGCAGCGGTTCTTGTGCAGGTACCCAGGCTTACAGGATCTCCTGCATTACCGCCAGTCATATAATGCCAGTGCTCGGCTGGATGACCTCCAAAAGGAATACAACCTGCCCAAGAAACGCCTAATCTGTGACATGCCCACCAGATGAAACTCACTGTTGGCCATGCTGCAGCGGCTGCACATGCAGCAGAGGGCCATCAATGAGTACCTGTGCGACTATGGCACCAGGACAGGGTCAGGGGAGCTTGGCTTTTTTTTCGCCATGCCAGTGGCTCATGATCAAGAATGCATGCACTGTCGTGTCACCATTTAGGGAGGCCATGAGGATGGAGAGCAGTGACAGTGCATGCATCAGTGATACTGTCCCCCTTGTGTACCTGTTGGAGCACATGCTGCATGGAATAATGGACAGGGCACTTTAGGGAGAAAGAGGAGGACTTCCTTACCTCTCAAGGCCCCCTTTATCCAGACAGTGTTCCTGCAGGCCCAACTATCAAACAGAAAGAGGAGCATGGAGGTGGAGCCTAGCACTCAGCATCAGCAGCAGTCTTCAAGGGATCATTATAAGTCCCCAGAAACCCATGAACTTCTACGTGGCTGGGAGAAGGTGGCTGCGGATCATATCGTCCTTAGTGACCCAGAGGACTCCGGACTGAGTGCCTCAGCAAACCTATGCTGCATGGCCTCCCTGATCCTGCAAAGCCTCCGAAAGGACCCTCGGATTCGTGTGATCAAGGAGAGGGATCATTACTGGCTGACAACCCTTCTTGATCCAGCTGTCGCAGAGGGAGCAGTGGATGAAACATCTTCGAGAGGCCTTGCAGAAAGGTTTGTGCAATACGTTTCCAGAGCCTGGGAGGTTACAATTTCCTGGTCCTGGACAACGTGTTGCTGAGGCTTCGGTCAGTCACAGAAGGAGCAGTGGAGAAGGTGTCCGCCTGACCGATGCATTCAGACAATTTCTTAGTCCGCAGCCCCAAGGTCTGATCGGTTCCAGCAACCAGCGCCAGCGTCTGATTTACATGGTGCAGGAATACCTAGGGGCAAGATCAGACTTGGAGACCTTTCCAACCGACAATCCTCTGGGTTGTCTTGAGGATAGATCACATGCAATTGAGCTACTGGCCTCTCCTGCATCCAGTGTTCTTTCAGAATGCATATTCAGTGCTGCTGGAGGCTTTGTAACTGATCAAAGGGTGCGCCTGTCCACCAACTTCGTCAATCGGCTCACCTTCATAAAAATGAATCAGTCTTGGATCACCAGCTACCAAGCACCTGATGCTGATGTAACAGAATCATTTTTTTATGAATGTGAGATCCCTTCAAGACTGACTATGCTGATGCTCAGTAACTATCCTGTTATGCTAAGTGACTATCCTCTTCCTCCTCAATGTTTTAGCCAGTGGCTAAGGCCCAATTTTTCTGCCCCTGTAATTACAATTTTTCTGTAATACTTTGCAGCAGGGCTCATTCCTGCGCTCCAACTAGAGTATCTGTGAAGGGCTGCAGTGTTGTGGCACCAGCACCAGTGCCTAAGGCCCAGTTTTTCTGCCCCTGTTTAACAGGGCATGTAATTACAGTTTTTGCTGTAATACTTTGCAGCAGGGCTCATTCCTGCACTCCAACTAGAGTATCTGTGAGGGGTTGGAGTGTTGTGGCACCAGTGCCTAAGGCACAATTTTTCTGCCCCTGTTTAACAGGGGCGTGTAATTACAATGTTTGCTGTAATATGAACCAGCAGGGCTAGTTCCTGCACTTCAACTAGAGTATCTGTGATGGCTTGCAGTGTTTTGGCAACACCACCACACCACCAAATGCCCAATTTTTCTGACCCTGTTCAACAGGGGCATGTAATTACAATTCTTGATCTAATATTTCACAGCAGGGCCTGTTCCAGCACCCACCAGTAACTGTGTGGGCTTACAGTATTCTGGTACCACCAACACCTAAGGCCCAAATTTCTGCAGAGTGTATAGGGCAGGCCCCTACTTTTAAACATCCGACTTACAAACGACTCCTACTTACAAACGGAGGGAGACAACAGGAAGTCATTATCATTAGGATTAGCTCTTCTGTAAGAGCTAATATGGGAAAAAGGTGTTTCCTCTCCACTGATGCTTTATCACCAATCCTTGTTTCCCTAAAAACCCAAATTTTCTAAATCCAATTGCCATTGGAAAAGGAAGTGAGGTTAAATCTTCTAAACAGGGGCACAGACAGCAAAACAAATGTTACAGGGGTGATAACCCTTCCCTATGTTTTCCAAAAAGCTTAAAAATAGATTTATTGGCTGGAGCTACACTAAAAAATTGTACCTGTTCCAAATTACAAACAGATTCTACTTAAAAACAAACCTACAGTCCCTGTCTTGTTTGCACCGCCTGTATACTGCTGTTCAGAGTATATAGAGCTTGGGGGCCCCACGCCTTTTCTTTTTTTAATTTGGGTGTGGGGCTCTCCTTAATATCCATACTAGACCCAAAGGGCCTGGTAATGGGGGGGGGGGGGGGGTAATCATGACGTTTTTCTCAATGATTTTCATCCATATTGCCGGGACCAGACATTACATTACAGCCGCAAGCAGTTTTAAATGACTTTTATTCCTTTAGAAATTTCATTTTGTGCAGAGACAGTTCTAAACACGGGAAACACGTGCCACTTTACAGGCATACTATAGACACCCCCAGGCATGATATTTAAAGGAATTTTGCACTTTTATTTTTTCACTTTAAGCATCATTAAAATCACTGCCCCCCAAAAAACACCAGTTTTTAAAACTTTTTTTTGCATTGATACATGTGCCCTGGGACAGGACCCAGGTCCCCAAACCCTTTTTAGGACAATAACTTGCATATTAGCCTTTAAAATTCGCACTTTTGATTTCTCCCGTTCGAGTCCCATAGACTTTAACGGTGTTCGAAAGTTTGCGTGAATTTTCGGTCTGTTCGCATGTTCTGGATGCGAACCAAACCGGGGGGTGTTCGGCTCATTCCTACTATGGACTCCGAATACAAGACTCAGGAGCACGCTGGCAATGTAACCCCCTTGGGAGAGCACTTCCCAGAGGGAGTTATCAGAAGCGGGGAGGAGCAAAGACAGCTGCCGAGGGACCCCAGAAGATGAGGATCGGGGCCACTCTGTGCAAAATGATCCGGACAGTGGAGGTAAGTATGACATGTTTGTTATTTTTTTTTTTAAAGTGAAGCTTTAGTATCTCTTTAACCTTATAAGCTGATACTCCAAAATCTTGTGAAAGGCCTTTCCATAAGAGTGAATGCTGTTGTAGCCACAAATGGGGAACAACTTCACATTAACCTCCTGAGCGTTGTTCCCGAGTCTGACTCGGGGTGAGATTTTTGGGCTAAAATCGGTAACCCCGAGTCAGACTCAGGCTTGCCTCGCTGGATGTACAGGGAGTGTTTACTTACCTTGTCCCTGGATCCAGCGATGCCACCGCGATGTGTGAGCGAGCGGGACCTCGCTCGATTCACACAGCGTCCTCCTGTGCCGCCGATCTCCGTTCCCTGCGACGTTACGACGCACGGGGACGGAGAACGGCGCCAAATTCAAAAAAGTAAACAAACACATTACATACAGTATACTATAATCTTAAACACACCCCCCTTGTCCCTAGTGGTCTGCCCAGTGTCCTGCATGTCATTTTATATAATAAAAACCTTTTTTTCTTCCTGCAAACTGTAGATTGTCCATAGCAACCAAAAGTGTCCCTTTATGTCAAAAATAGTTTTAGATCAGCTAGAAAACAGCGATAATAAATTATAATCACTTGCAGAATTGTGCGATAGCGATTTGTGGGGAAATTCGTCATAAAAAAAAAAAATAATGACAACGACAATTCTGCAACTGAGCAAATTTCAGTGATTTTGATTTGATTACATTATTGAATAATTTTTATTATAATTATTAGGGTTGTCCCGATACCACTTTTTTAGGACCGAGTACAAGTACCGATACTTTTTTTCAAGTAGTCGCCGATACCGAATACCGATACTTTTTTTAAATGTGTCCCCAAATGCAGCCATGTCCCCCCCATATGCAGCCATGTCCCCCACATATGCAGCCATGTCCCTCTAGCCATGTCCCTCACATATGCAGCCATGTCCCTCTAGCCATGTCCCTCACATATGCAGCCATGTCCCTCTAGCCATGTCCCTCACATATGCAGCCATGTCCCTCACATATGCAGCAATGTCCCTCTAGCCATGTCCCTCACATATGCAGCAATGTCCCTCTAGCCATGTCCCTCGATGCGGCGGAGCGATGCGGCGGCAGCGGCGGGGGGGGAAAGGGGGGGGAAGTATTCTATTTAGGTATCGGGGGTATTTGCGCGAGTACGAGTACTCCCGCAAATACTCGGTATCGGTCCCGATACCGATACTGGTATCGGTATCTGGACAACCCTAATAATTATATTATTATTTGTTATAATTATTTATAGTTATTTATTATATTATAATTTATAATTTTGTTTTTAAAAAAATGTCATACCCGGGATGCCTATTAGAATCTTGTTTGGTCAGATTTAAGTGAGTTATTTCTAAAAATTACAGGCCTACAGTATAAAACGCCAAATTTCCTTGCAAATAATGGTACCGCTTTCAGCATGTTTTTTTCTGAAAGAATCATACCGCCAGGGAGGTTAATGCTCATGGTTTTGCACATGGATTTCAAATAAGCTCATATAAGTGTGATGGTCAGATATCCACAACCTTTTGTCTCTCTAGTATCCAGTCCAGTAGACACCCTTTGTATCAGGGTATGATAGAATGTCATTCAAAGAGGAAATTAATATAAATATGGCTAACAACAACATAGACACAGCTAAGAGAATGTCTAATGATTCCTAAGGCCCCTTTTACACGAGTGCGACTTCAAAGTCAAGCAATTTTAACGCGATTTTGTATCCGTAATTTCAGGGAATGCCTACGTAAGTGCCATCAAAATCGGACCAAAGTAGTGCAGGGACTACTTTGAGGTCGGAATAACTTGAAGTTGTGCTAATATGAATGGTTGTCATTGGAAATCATGGGAAACGACTTGTCATGCTACTTTGCCATCACAAATCGTGGGACAAGTCGTATAAGTGTGAAGGGGGCCTAACTCAGATATAGAAAACAAAACTTTGATTGTAGTTGGGCTATAGGTTTGTAGAGTGTTTGACCACCTGGAACCTGTCTGTTGGCTTTCATGGGGGAAAATAAGGTATTAGAAATGGTATCAAACCTTTTTATTCACCCATGTTATACCTGAATTAATGGGAGCTCTAGTCCCTCCAAATACATTGGCAATTGTTTTATGTACTTTATATACCAATAAACACAATGGGGGTTATTTACGAAAGGGAAATCTAATTTGCACTACAAGTGCACTGCAAGTGCACTTGGAAATGCACTTGAAAGTGCAGTCGCTGTAAATCTGAAATGAGTGGAAGTTCTGCTGATTTTATCATCCAAACATGTGCAAGCTAAAATGTTGTTTTTTATTTTCCTTGCATGTCCCCCTCAGATCTACAGCAACTGCACTTCCAACTGTACTTTCAGTGCACTTGTAGTGCAAAGTGGATTTGTCTTTAGTAAATCAACACCATTGTGTGTCAAAGTGTGACAAAGTGCCACCAGGACAGGAAGCGAAAGCAAATCTCCCCAACAGGGACACAAACAAAATTAAAAAAATCTAACAAAGGTTGTTTTTTTATTAAAAAGAAAGTTGTTCTTTAAAGCCCAATTAAATGCACAGAAATAATAACAAAGGTAAACACTGTACTAACAATAACTGTTCTGTCCCTATTACAGCAGCTGTGCAGGAATCAGCAGGATGTCTAAATATGACTATGTAGTCTAATAGGCAACAGATCCAGTGCTCCAAGGGATCAATACTCAGTAAAAGATCTTGTCTGACACACCCCTCCCCTCCTTTGCAGTATAAGTCTATGAGGGGTTATTTACTAACGGCAAATCCATTTTGCACTACAAGTGCAAACTACAAGTACAAAGTGCACTAGAAATTGCACTGAAAGTGCACTTGGAAGTGCAGTCGCTGTAGATTCGAGGGGGACATGCAAAGAAAAAAAAAACAGCATTTTAGCTTGCACATGGTTGGATGATAAAATCAGCAGAGCTTCTCCTCTTTTCAGATCTGCCCTCAGATTAACAGCGACTGCACTTCCAAGTGTACTTTCAGTGCAATTTCAAGTGCACTTTGCACTTGTAGGGGTAGATTCACGTAGATCCGCGTATCTTTGCGGCGGCGTAACGTATCCGATTTACGTTACGCCTCCGCAACTTAGACAGGCAAGTGCTGTATTCTCAAAGCACTTGCTCCGTAAGTTGCGGCGGTGTACCGTAAATCGGCCGGCGTAAGCCCGCCTAATTCAAATGTGGGACAGGGGGGCGTGTTTTATGTTAATGTTCTGTGACCCGACGTGATTGACGTTTTTCACGAACGGCGCATGCGCCGTCCGTGGAATTTCCCAGTGTGCATTGCTCCTAATACGCCGCAAGGACGTCATTGGTTTCGACGTGAACGTAAATGACGTCCAGCCCCATTCAGGGACGACTTACGCAAACGACGTAACTTTTTAAAATTTCGATGCAGGAACGACGGCCATACTTAACATTGGTACGCCGCACTTACGCCACCCTATAGCAGGGGTAACTATACGCCGGGAAAAGCCTAACGTAAACGGCGTAACTGTACTGTTTTGGCCTGGCGTATGTTCGTGAATTCGCGTATCTAGCTCATTTACATATTTCGACGCGTAAATTAGCGTACACGCCCCTAGCGGCCAGCGTAAATATGCAGTTACGATCCAAAGGCGTAAGAGACTTATGCCTGTCGGATCTAAGGGAAATCTATGCGTAACTGATACTATGAATCAGGCGCAACTCATAGATACGACGGCGTATCTGGAAATACGCCGTCGTATCTCCACTGAGAATCTGGCCCGTAGTTTGCATTTGTAGTGCAAAGTGGATTTGCCTTTTGTAAATAACCCCCTATGTGACTGAAGACACTTGTGCTGCAGGGTGTAGCTATTACTCAGCTCTGCCAGCACAGAGCACTGCAGCAAGAGAACAGGTATCATCTATTGTACTGAGAGAAAAATGTATTTAAGGCATTTTAAGGCAAAATATATTGACAAATCATAACATGTGGGTATTCAGAACTGTAAAAAGCTAAAAAGAGTAAGATTTCATTCAGGTTATAACTCTTGTAATCCCATACAACAAATGCCATTGTCACCCAAAGCTATATTATAGAATTTTGGGTCCACTTTAGTTACAGCCCTTTTTTTAATAGATAAAGATGTCCTATTGCTAATCCGGACAATAACAGATTTGGATTTCAGTAATTAAAAAAAAGAGATGCATTGCTCAGAGATAGTGGATTTCACCCTTGAATAATTAAATACACGTAATGTACAGTGCCTTGAAAAAGTATTCATACCCCTTGACATTTTCCAAATTTTGTCATGTTATAACCAAAAACTGAATTTTTTTGGGGGGGATTTTATGTGATAGACCAACACAAAGCGGCACATAATTGTGAAGTGGAAGTAAAATGATAAATGGTTTTGGACAAATAAATATCTGAAAAGTGTGGCATGCATTTGTATTCAGCCCCCTTTACTCTGATTCCCCTAACTAAAATGTAGTGGAACTAATTACCTTCACAAGTCACCTAATTAAAGCAGAGTTAGGTTATAAATAAATATCCCAAGTTTTAAACATCTCATGGAGCACTGTTCAATATATCATGCGAAAATGGGAAGAGTATGGCACAACTGCAAACCTACCAAGAAATGGCCGTCCACCTAAACTGACATGCCAGGGAAGAAGGAGAGCATTAATCAGAGAAGCAGCCAAGAAGCCCATGGTAACTCTGGAGGAGCTGCAGAGATCCACAGTTCAGTGGAAGATTCTCTCCACAAGACAACTATTAGTCGTGCACTCTGGCCTTTATGTAAAGGTGGCAACAAGAAAGCCATCGTTGTAAGAAAGGCACAAGAAGTCCCGTTTGCAGTTTTGAGAAGCCATGTGGGGGGACACAGCAAACACGTGGAAGAAGGTCCTCTGGCCAGATGAGACCAAAATTTTACTTTTTGGCCTAAAAGCAAATCGCTATGTGTGGCGGAAAACGAACACTGCACATCACCCTGAACACCCATCCCCACCGTGAAACATGGCGGTGGCAGCATCATGTTGTGGGGATGCTTTTCCTCTGCAGGGACAGGGAAGCTGATCAGAGTTGATGGGAAGATGGGTGGAGCCAAATACAGGGCAATCTTAAAAGAAAACCTGTTAGAGTGTGCAAAAGACTTGAGACTGGGGTGAAGGCTCACCTTCCAGCCAGACAATGACCCTAAACATACAGCCAGAGATACAATGGAATGGTTTAGATCAAAGCATATTCATTCAATCTGTGGCAAGACTTGAAAATTGCTGTTCAAAGACGCTTTCCATCCAATCTGACAGAGCTTGAGCTAGAAGAATGGGCAAAAATGTCACTCTCTAGATGTGCAAAGCTGGTAGAGACATCCCCAAAAAGACTTGTAGCTGTAATTGCAGAGAAAGGTGGTTCTACAAGGTATTGACTCTGAATACAAATGCACGCCACACTTTTCAGATATTTATGTGTAAAAACAATTTAAAACCATTTATCATTTTTCTTTTCACTTGACAATTATGTGCCACTTTGTGTTGGTCTATCACATAAAATCTATTTTGGTTGTAACATGACAAAATGTGCAAAATGTAAAAACTTTTTCAAGGCACTGTATATATTGTACAGTATAACATGGACACTTGGAAGGTTTGAAAACTCTGCTGTTTGACCTTTAGCAAAGATTCATTGCAGAACTACCATACAGAAGATATCAGTCAAGCATGAGAATGATGTGCGGGTCATAAAGTGCTGACAATCATGTTATCTAAATACCATCATAGATGTACAGGGATTTGTAATACCTACAAAGGACTGAGAATTAGCAGCTGTGCTGAAACTTTTACATGTGCATGCTATGGTCATTTTTTGTATTCCTCCTTTGTATATTGTCCTGCCCATATATACCTTTCCCTTCTTGCTGGTTTTAAATTGATCTCAGCATCTGCCTTTATTGCTTTGTTGTATTTGGTTCACACATACTAGAGGTCTTCAGCAGCCTTGAGCAATGTTGAGCTTCTTGTATGTTGCTGTACCCTTAGGGAGGAAGTTGCTACCTCCCAGCCATATCTTCTCACAATGTATGCATTGCTACATGGGCGTAGCATAAGGGGTTGCAGGGGTCACAATCGTAACCCCGCCCCTAGCTCCAGGGGGCCCCAGCAGCATCCCTGTCATATTATCATATCCTCCACAAAGTCCAGCTCTGATCTGCCCTAGGGCCCCATAGCCACGCTCCAGTACTGGGCTTCTACTTTGTCTTCTACAGTCCACTCCCCTCCAATCTCATTGGCTGAAGAGAAGCTGTTAGGCATTTTCTGAATGTAGAGGAGCACGAGGTGAGAACAGCCCATTGTGGGAAAGTGTCTGTGCTGTGTGCTGACAACATGGAATGGTAACCGTGCTTAGCGAGGCAAGAGGAGGAGAGTGCCGTCCTATAGCCATGATGTGACTGATGCCACTGGTGAGGTAAGACACCACTTAGTCTTCTAGTCACCAGCTGGGATTCTCTGTAACCCCCCCCCCCCACTCGGGGATGTCCGCTTACCCCACTTCCCTTACAACTGGGGAAAAGACACACACCTCCGGGAGGTGACCTTCCCCCAACACCTGCCAACACTGACAGAAACAGGCTCCATATTTTATGTCACATGGCTTTTCCCTCCCAGATCTAAGTTACACCCCCCCCCCCCAAAGCCCACTGACCACCCCCTCTGCCCTGGATACAATCCCCCGGCTGCTGAGCTCCTTTCCCATTACAGCACTCTATACTGTTCCTCCTCCGCAGGGCTGAAATCACATTCCTTTACAACACAGCCAGTCAGCCATGATCTACATGATCTATCTGCCTACTGCAACTACACTGCCGTTCTGACCAGAGAATTTCACAGGTCAGAAGGGCAACATAAAAGCCAGAAACAGCCTGTGAAGACTGCGAGACTGTGTGTAAAGGAATGTGATTTCAGCCCTGTGTAGTGTGGGGGTGGGAGGGGCTGTATACAGTGCTGGGATCCGCAAGGAGCTCTGCCAAGTGACCTGCCATGGGTCCCTGTCCTCTGATTCTCCAGCAGTGATCCCTGTCCTCTGATTCTCCAGCAGTGATCCCTGTCCTCTGATTCTCCAGCGGTGATCCCTGTCCTCTGATTCTCCAGCGGTGAACCCTGTCCTCTGATTCTCCACCGGTAATCCCTGTCCTCTAATGTAAAAAGGAACTCTGGGAACTCAAAACTCTTAAGCCACTTTGAGTATATTGGCGTGTGGTGGATGTATATGCACGCACGGTGGAAGTGATGGGTGGTAATGAGGGGGGTCAATGTCAACTTTTGTATCGGGGCCCACAAGCTTCAAGATACGCCTCTGCATTGATATATGTGCCAAAGTTGGGAACTGAAAAATTCATTTTAGAGACCACACTTTACAGAGGTGCCTTAACCTGGCAGAGTGTCTTTAGCTGGAAAGTGTACTATGAAATATTTGCAATGCTTTGTATATTGCCTGTGTGTGCCTTACTTATTTTTTTTAGCCTTAATGTGAGCAGCTGCTATTGTTCCAATATATTGTAAGTAGATATTGGTTCACTTCCTTTTCTTTCTTTTTTTTGCCATTAGGCCTGAACCTTTTTTTATTTTTTAAGCCTTAAAGTGGAGCTTGGCAAACATGGAAAGTAGGGTTGTCCCGATACCACTTTTTTAGGACCGAGTACAAGTACCGATACTTTTTTTCAAGTAGTCGCCGATACCGAATACCGATACTTTTTTTAAATGTGTCCCCAAATGCAGCCATGTCCCCCACATATGCAGCCATGTCCCCCCAGCCATGTCCCCCACATATGCAGCCATGTCCCTCTAGCCATGTCCCTCACATATGCAGCCATGTCCCTCTAGCCATGTCCCTCACATATGCAGCCATGTCCCTCTAGCCATGTCCCTCACATATGCAGCCATGTCCCTCTAGCCATGTCCCTCACATATGCAGCCATGTCCCTCTAGCCATGTCCCTCACATATGCAGCCATGTCCCTCTAGCCATGTCCCTCACATATGCAGCCATGTCCCTCTAGCCATGTCCCTCACATATGCAGAAATGTCCCTCTAGCCATGTCCCTCACATATGCAGCAATGTCCCTCTAGCCATGTTCCTCACATATGCAGCCATGTCCCTCTAGCCATGTCCCTCACATATGCAGTCATGTCCCTCTAGCCATGCCCCTCACATATGCAGCCATGTCCCTCTAGCCATGTCCCTCACATATGCAGCCATGTCCCTCTAGCCATGTCCCTCACATATGCAGCCATGTCCCTCTAGCCATGTCCCTCACATATGCAGCCATGTCCCTCTAGCCATGTCCCTCACATATGCAGCAATGTCCCTCTAGCCATGTCCCTCACATATGCAGCCATGTCCCTCTAGCCATGTCCCTCACATATGCAGCCATGTCCCTCTAGCCATGTCCCTCACATATGCAGCCATGTCCCTCTAGCCATGTCCCTCACATATGCAGCCATGTCCCTCCAGCCATTTCCCCCATACCTTTTCCGCCGAAAGCCGCCGCCGCCGCATGGAGAAAATCACAGCATTCATTTGAATAGCTGTTTTGCCCGCGCGTATAGACACTCCCCCTTGCTCGGGATTGGACAGATCACGATCACCCATACAATCCTGAGCAAGGGGGAGTGTCTATACGCGCGGGAACACTACAGCTATTCAAATGAAAGCTGTGATGTTCCCGCACGCCGTTTAACCCATGCGGCAGCTTTCGATGCGGCGGCAGCGGCGGGGGGGGGGAAGTATTCTATTTAGGTATCGGGGGTATTTGCGCGAGTACAAGTACTCCCGCAAATACTCGGTATCGGTCCCGATACCGGTACTGGTATCGGTATCGGGACAACCCTAATGGAAAGCAACTGAGCATATGCAGAACAGATTGAGACAGTGTATTGCTGGAACTTATTTTTAACCACTTCCCGACCCCCGCATGTACATATACGTCCACAATATGGCACGTACAGGCACATGGGCGTACACGTACGTCCTCGCCTATTAGCGGGTGGGGGGTCCGATCGGGACCCCCCCCCGCTACATGCGGAGGTCGGGTCCGCTCGGGGAGCGATCCGGGACCACGGCGCGGCTATTTGTTTATAGCCGCTCCGTCGCGATCGCTCCCCGGAGCTGAAGAACGAGGAGAGCCGTGTGTAAACACGGCTTCCCCGTCCTTCACTATGGCGGCGCATCGATCGCGTCATTCATTTTATAGGGAAGACACGATCGATGACGTCATTCCTACAGCCACACCCCCAAACAGTTGTAAACACATACGAGGTGCACCCTAACTCCTACAGCGCCACCTGTGGTTAACTCCCAAACTGCAACTGTCATTTTCACAATAAAGAATGCAATTTAAATGCATTTTTTGCTGTGAAAATGACAATGGTCCCAAAAATGTGTCAAAATTGTCCGAAGTGTCCGCCATAATGTCGCAGTCACGAAAAAAATTGCTGATCGCCGCCATTAGTAGTAAAAAAAAAATAAAAAATAAAAATGCAATAAAACTATCCCCTATTTTGTAAACACTATAAATTTTGCGCAAACCAATCGATAAACGCTTATTGCGATTTTTTTTACTAAAAATAGGTAGAAGAATACGTATCGGCCTAAACTGAGGAAAAAAAATGTTTTTATATATGTTTTTGGGGGATATTTATTACAGCAAAAAGTAAAAAATATTGCTTTTTTTTCAAAATTGTCGCTCTATTTTTGTTTATAGCGCAAAAACTAAAAACCGCAGATGTGATCAAATACCACCAAAAGAAAGCTCTATTTGTGGGGAAAAAAGGACGCCAATTTTGTTTGGGAGCCACGTCGCACGACCGCGCAATTGTCTGTTAAAGCGACGCAGTCCCGAACTGTAAAAACACCTTGGGTCTTTAGGCTGCATATTGGTCCGGGGCTTAAGTGGTTAATGTTTTACATATCTACAGTATCTCACAAAAGTGAGTACACCCCTCACATTTTTGTAAATATTTTATTGTATCTTTTCATGTGACAACACTGAAGAAATGACACTTTGCTACAATGTAAAGTAGTGAGTGTACCGCTTGTATAACAGTGTCCCCTCAAAATAACTCAACACACAGCCATTAATGTCTAAACCACTGGCAACAAAAGTGAGTACACCCCTAAGTGAAAATGTCCAAATTGGGCCCAATTAGTAATTTTTCCTCCCCAGTGTCATGTGACTCGTTAGTGTTACAAGGTTTCAGGTGTGAATGGGAAGCAGGTGTGGTAAATTTGGTGTTATCGCTCTTACGCTCTCATACTGGTCACTGGAAGTTCAACAAGGCACCTCATGGCAAAGATTTCTCTGAGGATCTGAAAAAAAGAATTGTTGCTCTACATAAAGATGGCCTAGGCTATAAGAAGATTGCCAAGACCCTGAAACTGAGCTGCAGCACGGTGGCCAAGACCATACAGCGGTTTAACAGGACAAGTTCCACTCAGAACAGGCCTCGCCATGGTCGACCAAAGAAGTTGAGTGTACGAGCTCAGTGTCATATCCAGAGATTGTCTTTGGGAAATAGACGTATGAGTGCTGCCATCATTGCTGCAGAGCAGTGTCGGCTGGTGCAGAGCAGAGCTGTGTATTTTGGGTCATTGTCATTCTGGAAGACCCATCCATGACCCATCTTCAGTTTTATGGCTGAGGGAAGAAGGTTCTCATCCAAGATATTACAATACGTGGCCCTGTCCATTGGCCCCTCAATGTGGCAAAGTCGACCTGTACCTTTAGCAGAGAAAAAGCCCCAAAGCATCATATTTTCACCTCTGTGCTTGACTCTAGGGATGGAGTTTTTAGGGTCATAATCTGCATTTTTTTTCCTCCAAACAAGGCGATTTGTATCATGTGTTTTCTATCATTTAAAATACACCTATGTTAAAAATGATAGACCCTCCATTTCTTTGTAAGTGGCAAACTTACAAAATATGCAGGGGATCAAATAATTGGTTTCCCGGCTGCAATTAATATTTCCATAGCACCGCTAACTGCCCACCAGGCCCGTCTCATATAAAGCTGGCCATGGATGGATCAAAAGTCCACAGTTATTGGGCAAATTTTGATCCATCTTTGATCATTCGCATACATGAGAAGTCACTATAATAATTGACTTCTCACGAATGGGCTTGTTGGAAAATGTTTGCTTGATTGATTGCAGCGCTCATTGTATTCTGACAGCGGAGGAGTCCTTGCTTATCAGAATACAATAACGCAGTAGGGAGGATTTCTCCATCTACAGTACCTTGCTTATGTGGATTGGAGAATCCATTCATTTTTTTTTTTGATCAGCCAACTGGCTGATCCAAAAAACTGATCCATCTATGGCCATCTTGAAGCTTGGTACACATGGACCAAAATTTGTCTGGTTCTTTTTCTCATTCAGCCCTCTGTTTTAATGAAGAAAAACTCAGTGTGTACCTAGCTTAAGGCCTCGTACACACGACCGTTTTCCTCGACAAGATCCATCAAGAAACTTGGTGGCAGAGCTTTTTTGCAGAGGAAAACGATCGTGTGTATGTTTTTCGTCGAGAAAACTGTCGTGGATCTCAACGAGGAAAAAAGAGAACAAGTTCTCTTTTTTCTCGTCGGGAGTCTCAATTTCCTCGTCGGCTGGTTTACGACGAGAAACACGTTTGTGTGTATGCTTAGAAACCTGCGCATGCTGAGAATAAAGTATGAGACGGGAGCGCACCTTCGGTAAAAGTAGCGTTCGTAATGGAGATAGCACATTCGTCACGCTGTAACAGACTGAAAAGCGTGAATCGTCTCTTATCAAACTTTTACCTAACAAGCAGTAACATGCGATTAGCAAAAGCAGCCCCAAGGGTTGTGCCAGTGGAATCAAACTTCCCCTTTATAGTGCTGTCGTACGTGTTGTACATCACCGCGTTTGAGAACGACGAGATATTGTCTTGACAGCGTGTACGCAAAGAAAGCTTGACAAGATTCTCGACGAGCCTGACAAGGAATTTGTCGAGGAAAATTATGGTTCTTTTACGACCAGTTTCTCGGTCGTGTGTACGAGGCCTTAGGCCCCGTACACACGACCGAGTTTCTCGGCAGAATTCAGCCAGAAACTCGGTCGGAGGTGAATTCTGCCGAGAAACCCGGCCGTGTGTACACTTTTGGCCGAGGAAGCCGACGAGGATCTCGGCGTGGAAATAGAGAACATGTTATCTATTCTCTTGTTGTTCAATGGGAAATTTCGGCTCGCCGAGATCCTCGGCGGCTTCACAAGGAACTCGACGGGCAAAACGATGTGTTTTGCCCGTCGAGTTCCTCGGACGTGTGTACGGGGCCTAAGTCTTGCCATCAGTGGCAATGCAAAATACCACAACCAGAAGAAGGAGAAGCCAAATCAGTAGCTTATTACAAAAAAAGTCAGTGGCACAGAGATCAGCAAATAGTATGTAAGGGGCTTAAATGTGTGTGTATTTGTGTTTAGCTATTGTACATTGTAGAACAAAGCAATAAGTACAAAACCTTACAATCATCACCTTAAAATAAACTTGAACTCAAAAAGTGAAGGTTTGCTGCTGTATGTTATAGATAAAACCTAGGGGCCAGAACCACAAATAGCGGGCGTAACTTAACTTTTCCCATTTAAGTTACACTGCTGCAAATTGTCCAAGTTAGTGCCCGATCCACAAAGCACTTACCTAGAAATTTGCAGCTGTGTAACTTAAATCTGTCCGGCGCAAGGCGTGCCCAATCTAATGGGGCGAGTCCCATTTAAATTAGGCGCGCTCCCGCGCCGGACGTACTGCGCATGCTCCCGACGCGATTTTCCCGACGTGCTTTGCGCGAAGTTACGTTGCGCCGAGTTTTGAGAATCGCGACGGGTGTAAAAGAAAAAAAAAGAGTTGCGGCGGAAAAAAAAAAATTAAAAAAAATTTGACAGCGATGCGGGAAAAAAGGGTCTACTTTTACATGGTGTACCAAGTTTACACTTTGTAAAAGCAGCCCTAATTTTGCGACGGCAAACTAACACTTACGGAAAAAAAACGAAGGGAAAAAGCTTTGTGGATCTCCGTAAGTGCTAATTTGCATACCCGACGCGGAATTTCGACGAGAAATGCCCCCAGCGGTGGCCGAGGTACTGCATCCTAAGATCCGACAGTGTAAAAGTATTACACCTGCCGGATCTTAGGAATATCTATGCGTAACTGATTCTATGAATCAGCCGCATAGATAGAAACAGGGATACGACGGCGTATCAGTAGATACGCCTGCGTATCCCTTTTGTGGATCTGGCCCTAGATATCTTAATTGTACCATAAAACATTTACATTTTGTCTTAAATTCCTCCAGAAAAATAACAGTCAAATTCTAGTATGTGAGTATGCCTAGGATTTCCTGTACCTACAGTGTCATAGCTGTATTTCTGCAAAGTGGGATCCAGGGCACTGCTGCCTCTGACTGACAATCTCAGAAGATTTGGTGATGTCACTGCTGTGCCGCTCAATGTTCTCCTTGCAGGAGGTTCTGACATGAGGAAGTAAAGCCCTGGCTCTACCAAGATGGCTGCCTCCACACAGAGACACAGTGCAGAACAAAGCATGGTAAGTCAGTAATTGGGGAGTATCAGCTTCAGAGAGACAACAGGCATTATTGGTGAGTAGTCCTTTTCTTTATTGTCTGTCTGTTTTTGGGCACAGCAGCCAGAGTTTAGTTCCTCTTGAACTAATTGTTAGTTTTACACATTAAAGTTAAAAGAAGTCATCACATCAGTACAGATTTAAAAGTGTAAAGCCTCGTACAAGAGGGTACTAAAGTAATGAAAATTCTAATACGACAAAATGACAGAATTCAACTTGGGAAGTGATGTACTGTATTGTATTGTAATGTATTCTTTCATTTCCGAGCATGCATGGTCTTAGTCTTCCGATTTATGTATTCTTTGACAAATACTGTACTAAATAAACAAAAATTGTTTATTCTGTTATTGTACGTGAAATTTTTTCGTGTTTGTCCCTTTGGATAATTTCGCATTAGCTGTGGCGATCGGCTCTCGAAAGCTGTATACTAAGGATCAGACTATTGTAAGATAGCTTTGAAACTGTATTTTTCCTCAAATTTTCTGATTGTGTACTAGGCATAACAGTTTGCTCTAATTCTTTATGGCTACAACTGGAGTTCTATGTATTCTATTTTTAGTTCTACACTCATTAAGGAAACACCCCACTGATTATTGCTTTTCCCTCTCTTTGATGTACTGATGTTCTAATATGTTGTTCATTACCATTTCCTGTAAATCAACAAGCTTATATAATTAGGAGGCACACATTTCTGGTGATGGGCTTGATTTTCTTTAACCACTTAAGCCCCAAACCATTTTGTTGCTAAATGACCGGGCCACTTTTTGCGATTCCGCACTGCGTCGATTTAACTGACAATTGCGCGGTTGTGCTTCGTGGCTCCCAAACAAAATTTACGTCCTTTTTTTCCCCACAAATAGAGCTTTCTTTTGGTGGTATTTGATCACCTCTGCGTTTATTTTTTATTTTTTGCGCTATAAACAAAAATAAAGCCATAATTTTGAAAAAAAAATCAATATTTTTAACTTTTTGCGATAATAAATATCCCCCAAAAAGATATAAAAAACATATTTTTTCCTCAGTTTAGGCTGAAAAGTATTCTTCTACATATTTTTACATACTTTTTTGTAATTTTTTTAGGCTGAAAAGTATTCTTCTACATATTTTTACATAATTTTTTATAATTTTTTTTTTTTTTTTACATTTAGCTGGCGGTATGATTATGTCAGATTTTAGGTGCTGAAAGAGGTACCATTATTTTGCATGGAAATTTGCCGTTTTATATTGTAGGCCTGTAATTCTTAGGAATAACTCACTTAAATCTGTCCAAACAAGAGTCTAGTAGACATCCCGGGTATGATAAAGTTTGAAAAACAAAATCATAAATTATAATATAATAAATAACTATAAATAATTATAACAAATAATAATATAATATAAATAATACAAATGATTCAATAATGTAATCAAATCAAAAACACTGAAATTTGCTCAGTTGCAGAATTGTAGCTGTCATTACTTTCAGTGTTTGATGACGAATTTCCCCACAAATCGCTATCGCTCAATTCTGCAAGTGATTCTAATTTATTATCGCTGTTTTCTAGCTGGTCTAAAACCACTATAAAGGGACACTTTTTGGTTGCTATAGACAATCTCCAGTTTCCAGGCAGAAAGAACAGCATTTATAATTTAAAACTGCATGCAGGACACTGGGCAGACCACTAGGGACAAAGGGGATGTGTATTTATTTCATACAGTAAGATTACAGTATACTGTATGTGTACTATGTATTTACTTTTTTGAATTTGGCGCCGATCTCTGCCCCCGTGCGTCATAACGTCGCAGGGAACGGAGCTTGGCGGCACTCGGCACTGTGTGAATCGAGCGAGGACACAGCTCGATCACACAGCGGGGCAGCATCGCAGGATCCAGGGACAAGGTAAGTAACCTGTGCCTGTGGATACTGCAATGTGATCCAGAGTCAGGCTCAGGGATACCGCTTTTGGTGCTGAAATTCCACCCCGAGCCAGACTCAGGAATACTGCTCAGGGGGTTAAGGACTTGACAGCCGGCTTCCCGGCCTACTCCTCAGCAACCAGCTATTGGGGGGACCCCCAGGCTGTTTCTGACAAATACCCTGATGATAAGTAACGTATGTTTTTTTACTCTCTGTTCCGATTGTGAATTGGACTTACGAGCTTACCGCATGGTTTTTAAACGATAATTACCAGCACATTTTTCATTTTTAAACATTATTGTTTTGTGAATTGGACTTTATTTACCGCATGCAAAAATGTATGCAAATGAGTCACGTGACCGTGTTATCGCATGCAGTATATGTTAGTGAATTTAGCCCTTACTGGCATTATCACCAGATGAAAATAGAAGAAATAAAGCCTAAAAAAAGAAAACAAATGCAGCCATCACATCTAAGAATTGGTAAACTTCAATATAATAAATGTTTGATTTAGATTTTTTTTTACCACTTTAAGTAGGATTACACATGGTTCTTGTATTTATTTGCTTATCCCGGAGTTCAGCTTTAAACTACATCTAAACTAATTGTTTTCATTTTAAATAAGGAAAGAAATGGCCAAAACGCCTGTCCTTTTTGCCATCTGGGTCACGTTCAAGAGATCTTACTTCCGCCCTGTGGACACAACTTGAAGTGAGAGGGAATTTTCCCTAAAGTGAGGCATATTGTCTTATTAGATTGTCACCCATATGATGATTTTCTCTCTATTCTTTGTCTGGTAACTCAAAATGTTAGACAATTAATCCTGGTGATAGGTCAAAAAGACAGGGTGAATATACCTAGAACCTAGAATCGACTTTTCCATATTTACATACAACAATAACAAACAGATAGGTTTTTTTATGCCCAGATAGCTAGCTAGCTAGATAGACTGGGCCAGATTCACAGTGAGAGTACGCCGGCGTATCTACTGCAAACCTCAAACCAAGATACGGCGGCTTCTGGCTTCGATCTGACAGGCGTACGGCTTCGTACGCCTTCGGATCGTAGGTGCAATACTTCGGCGCCCGCTGGGTGGAGTTTGCGTCGTTTTCCGCGTCGGGGTATGCTAATTAGCTTTTTCCGTCGATCCACGAAGGTTCGCGCGGCCGTCGTATTCTCTTACGTCATCGCTAGTCGGCTTTTTCCGGCGTATAGTTAAACCTGCTTTTTCGTGGCGTATAGATAGACTTGCCATGTTAAAGTATGGCCGTCGTTCCCGCGTCGAATTTTGAATTTATTTATTTTTTGCGTAAGTCGTCCGTGAATAGGAAAGGACGTAACTCACGTCTACGTTCAAAAAATGACGTTGGTGCGACGTCATTTCGCGCAAAGCACGACGGGAAATGTCGAAACGGAGCATGCGCATTTCAATCGGCGCGGGGACGCGCTTCATTTAAATGAATCACGCCCCCTACCCGCCCAATTTGAAATACGCGCCGAGAAATACACTACACCGCCGTAACTTATGGTGCAAAATCTTCCTGGATTCGAAATTCCACCAGGTAAGATACGGCGGCGAAGTGTATCTCTGATACGCTGCGCCAGGGCAATTATTTGTGAATCTGGCCCACTGACTCTATTTTTCTCAGGAAACCTTTAAGTAATTGAATTAAAATGTGAAATTCTAGAATACATACATTACAGGAAAGGTAGTACATAGCAGTAGCTTTCAGATATTGGAGTAACTTTAACTAGAATAAGTATGATCCAAATTTTTTATTTTACTATTACAATAAAATGCATGCAAATATATATATTTTTTTTATTTACAACGTCAATAATTATTTTATTCGGCTGATGATGTACCTAACACATTACAATATTTCTACTACTGCTTTGGACGATGATGAAATTGTCAATCCATGGAAGAAGTGGCCACTAGAGGGCACTGTACAATATAACAGTAAACCAGGATTTTACTTGTTCGACAAGGTAGACAGTTTAATATCAGATTTGTACAAACCTAGATGTATTATTGCTGAAAGCCACATTAAAACGTATCTACGGTCAAAATTTGAAATTATATATTTATTTCTACATTGTATTTTAATTATGTCTAGTCTACTAGAGGGGTTGTAAAGGTAAAAATATGTTTCTCTAAATAGCTTCCTTTACCTTAGTGCAGTCCTCCTTCACTTACCTCATCCTTCGATTTTGCTTTTAAATGTCCTTATTTCTTTTGAGAAATCCTCACTTCCTGTTCTTATGTCTGTAACTACACACCATAATGCGAGGCTTTCTCCCTGGTGTGGAGAAAGCCTCTTGAGGGGGCGAGCAGGATAGTCAGGACGCCCACTAACACACAGCTCCTTTCTCTATCTGCAAAGTAGAGAGCGTCCTGACACTCAAGAGGCTTTCTCCACACCCGGGAGAAAGCCTTGCATTACTGTGTGTAGTTACAGACAGAAGAACAGGAAGTGAGGGTTTCTCAGAAGAAATAAGGACATTTAAAAGCAAAATCGAAGGATGAGGTAAGTGAAGGAGGACTGCACTAAGGTAAAGGAAGCTATTTAGGGATTTTTTTTTTACCTTTACAACCCATTTAAGGGATCTTGATGTTTGTAAACTTACTTTGTGAAGATTCTCACATATTTACTTCCTTGAATTCTGTGATACGTAATCACTATGCCCTGTGAGTAGTCACTGCTGTGTCACACATTTCAAAGAGCCTGTCTTCCAAACTATGGAGGTATTAAGAGGAGGAGTTTCATAGACGTGTACAGGAATCACAACTTGCATGCAGCAAGGTACCATGAGATATGTAGTGCATAGAAGTTGAAACTAAACAGCAGAGGAAAAGTTGCAAAGCATGCTGGGAAACCAGGAAGTCCTGGAAAGAGAAGGCCAACAGTTATGCAGTATTTTAACCACTTGCTTACCGGGCACTTAAACCCCCCTCCTGCCCAGACCAATTTTCAGCTTTCAGCGCTGATGCACTTTGAATGATAGTTGCGCGGTCATACAACACTGTACCCAAATAAAATTGTTATCATTTTTTCCCCACAAATAGAGCTTTCTTACTTGGTATTTGATCACCTCTGCGGTTTTTATTTTTTCTTAAAATAAATAAAAAGACAAATTAAAAAATATATATATATATTTTTTTATATTTTGTTATAAAATTTTGCAAACAGGTATTCCTGGGCGTCCTACGGCGGCACACAATGGGTTAAGCTTTCCATCTAACCCCTAAAGGAAGAAAACTTAAACTAGCAGTGAGACAAGTTAAATCAATTAATCAATTAATCAAGCACAGCAAGTCCACCTGTCCTGAAGCTATAAACCTCCCCCAAGAACACACACAGACGTATTTTTTTCTTTCTTCTTACCACAGATGAAGAAGACATGAGGCAAGTGCTCACACCCGGTGCTTCTGGGTTCCTGAGCTTAGGGGCGGCTGTATACCGGGTGCTATCCTCGGTCCCTCGGCCTGCATCCCCACATCCCCTGGTCCGGCAATAAAGGACGTTGTTTTCCTGAGGAGGCCGCCATTCAGCGGCTGAATGGATACCGGGGATGTTTGCGCTCCATAGGCCGGAAGTCGCCGCAGAGGACCGCGCAGACCTATGACGCACTTCCGGGAGTTCCGGAATTCGCGTCTAGGACCGGAGGAAACGGTAAGCGCCGATGGCGAATTAAGTACTCGTTTTTGGATAGCGATTGCTGACCGGCAGCTTGCATGAATATGGTGTACAGTATAGGCGGCTGGGGTCCGGAGATCCCAGTGCTCTGCCGCGTCACTTCCGGTCCGGGTCCCTGGCTTATTTCTGACCGGCGGGATCTGCAAATGGCTGCACTCAGCCTAGGCAGCAGATCCCTTGGCCGGTCAGAGGTAGGAGACATGGTCCTTATTTTTTACTTATGCAACAAATGTGAACAACCACTGCTAGAATCATATACAAGTGACACCTGCTCATCTTGTTTGAATCAATCTGATAATACTAGTTCTTTCCTGTCATGGTTTAACCACTTGCTTACTGGGCACATAAACCCCCTTCGTTCCCAGGCGAAATCTCAGCGTCCGGCACGGCGTCGCTTTAACTGACAATTGCGCGGTCGTGCGACGTGGCTCCCAAACAAAATTGGCGTCCTTTTTTCCCCACAAATAGAGCTTTCTTTTGGTGGTATTTGATCACCTCTGCGGTTTTTATTTTTTGCGCTATAAACAAAAAAAGAGCAACAATTTAAAAAAAATAGATATTTTTTTACTTGTTGCTATAATAAATATCCCATTTTTTTTTTTAAAAAACTTTTTTTTTTTCTCAGTTAAGGCCGATACGTATTTTTCGACGTATTTTTGTAAAAAAAAAAAAAAAATCGCAATAAGCGACTGGTTTGCGCAAAAGTTATAGCGCCTACAAAATGGGGAACAGAATTATGATTTTTTTTATTTTATTTTTTTTTACTAGTAATGGCGGCGATCTGCGATTTTTATTGGGACTGGGATATTGCGGCGGACGTATCGGACACTTTTGACACAAATTTGGCGCCATTCACATTTATACAGCGATCAGTGCTATAAAAATGCACGAATTACTGTATAAATGTGACTGGCAGTGAAGGGGTTAACACTAGGGGGTGAGGAAGGGGTTAACTGTGTAGCCTGGGTGTGTTATAACTGTGTGGGGGGAGGGGGGTGACTGGGGGAGGGGACCGATGCTGTGTCCCTATGTACAAGGGACACAGATCGGTCTCCTCTCCTCTAACAGCACGTGGAGCTCTGTGTTTACACACAGAGCTCCACGTCCCTGCTGTTACCGGCCGTGTCTCCGACAATCGCGTGTACCCGGCGGACATCGCGGCCGCCAGGTACACGCATCGGGTCTTCGGCGATGCGCCGGGACAGTTTTTACCCGCCGCGCGCCACCCAGTGGCGCGCGCGGGTAATGCACATAGAAGGCCGTGTTTAAACGGCCACTTGGCACTTGAGAGCCGCGCTGCGGACGTATTTCGTCTATAGCGCGGATCTCAAGTGGTTAAGGGAGAAATGTGTAACACATTCAAAGAAATTAAAGACTCTCTGGTGCCCAAAAAGAGAAAGAGAAGTACCAGAGATATATCCCCTGCTGCATCTAACTCCTCATCTGGGGAACGTAGTGCCTCCTCATCCAATCCGGAAATAGTTTTGATGATTTGGATGACGACTTGTACTTGTTACCCAAAGATAAGATTCCCAGGTTACTGTCTGCGGTAAAGGACACTATAGAATCTTCCAAAGATGTATCGGCTAGACTAAAGAAGGTTCAGCTATATTATTTTCCTCAGATCCCAGATATGAGATTCCCTTCTCATCCCATTCTGAGTGACTGGTTCAAAAAGAACTGGGCCAATCCTGACAGAAAATCTGATGCGGGGGCCCCGCTTTAAATCCTCTTATAGGCTGGACTCCAAATTTTCATCTGAGTGGGAAAATCCACCTAAGCTGGATCTGGCGAAAGAATTACCTAGCGGCGGCTTCCACCTCAAAAATTGCGGCTTCCTCAGTTCCGGTAGCCAGAGCCCTAAGGATCTGGCTGAGTCAATTATCTCTAGATATAGAAGAAGGGGTGTCTAGAGACTCTTTGTTGAAAGGAGTTGACATGATGAAGTCGGCCACAGAGTTTTTATGTGATGCTTCTGTGGATGTTCTAAAATTTTCTTCCAGATCTCTCGCCTTGTCCAATGCGACCAGGAGGGCGCTTTGGATAAGGCAATGGTCGGGTGACATATCATCTAAGTCAGTTTTGTTAACATGCCCTTCCATCCTTCATCCATGTTTGGCCCTCATCTGAAAGATATTCTCAAATCTTACAATGAGGAGAAAAATGCTGCCTTTCCCTTAGAGAAGAAAAGGTCGAGTAAACCGTTCTACGGGAGATCCAGATACTCCCCAAAAAGGAACTATTCCTTTCGGGGCAGAAGGTCCTACTATAAAAAAAAAGGCAAGATTCAGAAGCCTGACGCCATCAGCGCCTCTCCTCCAGTGGGAGGCAGGCTGAGGTTTTTTTCTCAGATCTGGCAAAAGACGTCGTCAGACTCCTGGGTAACGGACATCATCTCAAGAGGGTTCTCTCTAGAGCTGGGGTCTTTTCCACCACAGAGGTTCATGCTCAACAAGCCCTCCAACCCAGTAGTTCTAGAGTTGGTGGAAGATTTCATAAGATAGCACGCTCTAGAAAAGGTTCCAGATCAAGAAAGATTCCAAGGTCTCTACTCCCCGATATTTCCAGTACCCAAAGCCTCAGGAGGATGGAGGCTAGTAATAGACCTTACCTAAATCAGTTTTTTGTCAAACGCAAATTCAGAATGGAATCAATTCGGTCTGCCATTGCGAACATAGAAGAAGGAGACTTCCTAGCGTCAGTCGACCTTCAGGACGCATACCTGCACGTCCCTATTCTCAGGGCACACAGGAAATATCTACGGGTCGCTCTCCTCTTTAATCTCCAGATTCTCCATTTTCAGTTCACATGCCTGCCATTTGGCATTACCTCGGCACCTCAAGTTTTTACGAAAGTGGTGGTGGTCCTGACTGCAGCCCTGCGTCTACAGGGGATATGTGTGACACCCTGTCTAGACGACTGGCTAGTCAGAGCTCCCTCAGAGGCCATGTTGAATCAACATCTTCACAAGACTCTACAAATGCTGGACGCCCACGGTTTCATAGTAAACGTAAAAAAGTCTTCTCTGAACCCTACTCCAGTCATTCCCTACCTCGGGTTCACAATAGACACCCTTCAAATGAAGTTGTTCCTTTCAGATCAGAGGGCTACCAATCTTCAACAGGCGGTACAAGATCTCTTGCAAATCGATCACTGCTCAGTGAGGAAGGCAATGAGAGTACTGGGAATGATGACATCATCTTTGGAAGCTGTTTCTTGGGCCAGGGCTCATTTCAGAGTGCTACAGGACTGCATTTTGACCCAATGGGACAAGAGCCCAGACTCTTTGCAGAGAACTATCAACATTTCTCTGGCAGTGAAGCAGGATCTCCGTTGGTGGATGCACGCACAACGTTTCCTGCAGGGCAGATCCCTCAAGGCTCCGACTCAGACGGTCCTCACCTCGGATGCCTCAGGCTTAGCCTGGGGTGCCCATGTGGAGGATCATTGGGTACAAAAAGCCTGGTCGCAAAGGGAGCTTCTAATGTCTTCGAACTTGAAAGAGCGTATTGGCAATCAGGAAAGCACTCGTCCATTTCAAGTCCAGAATTCTCCACAAGGCGGTTCAGGTACAATCAGACAACTTACCTGCAGTATTCTACCTGAACAAACAGGGGGGAACACAAAGCCCCTCCATGCAGAAGGAGTGTGCCCGCATCATGCTCTGGGCGGAGGAAAACCTCCTTTCTCTAACGGCCATCCACACCAGAGGAGTGGACAATGTGAGAGCGGATTGGCTCAGCAGGAATTCGATCGGCCCGGGAGACTGGGAGCTGAACCCTCTGGTCTTCAAGAAGATCACCTCCAGGTGGGGTCTGCCAGATTTGGATGCGATGGCCAACTCTCAGAACAGGAAGCTTTCCCAGTTCTGCTCCCTATCCAGAGTGGGGAATCCGCTAGCGATAGACGCTCTGTCGATAAGCTGGAGGAAGTTTTTCGTCTATATCTTTCCCCCGATTCCACTGATCCCCAAAGTGCTGCAGAAAATTTGGGACGAGGAGGTGAGAGCAATAGCAATCCTGCCATTTTGGCCCAGGAGGGCATGGTTCCCGCTAGCCTTGAATATGGCAAAGAATCAGGTCTGGAAGTTACGCATCCAGAAGGACCTTCTTCTCCAATCGGAGATGCTCCACCCAGACCTCGAGAAACTCCAGCTGGCTGCATGGAATTTGAACTCAAAGCCTGGACGGCTCAAGGCCTATCTCAGGAGGTTATTGCTACCCTTCTAGCCTCTAGGAAGCCTGCTACCTTAAAAGTCTACAGTAGAGTGTGGACCCTCTACTCGGCCTGGTGCGCCAGGAATTCATCTTCTCCTAAGCAAGTGGCATCTCTCTTGCAGTTCTTACAAGAGGGCTTCCAAAAGGGTCTGAAGCCGAACACTCTGAGGGTCCAGTTGACCGCCATTAACTCCTGCCTGAACGGAATATTTTCAAAAACACCTCTCGTCAGCAGGTTTTTCAGAGCAATTATTAAATTACGACCATCCTTCCATAAGCCATTACCAGCTTGGAGCTTACCTTTAGTGCTAAAAATGCTAACATCACCTCCCTTCGAGCCTCTGGAGAGTTCTTCCTTAAGGTTCCTCACTTTCAAATGTATCTTTCTGGTAGCAATTATATCCGCCAGAAGAATAAGTGAGCTTCAGGCCCTGTCATCCAAAGAACCCTATCTCAGGTTTCTATCGGATGCAGTTATTCTAAGGACTATGCCGGGTTTCCTTCCCAAAGTCTCCACGTCCACGAATATTAATCAGGAAATTGTGTTGCCTGTGTTTGAAGATGTTTCTGAGGATGACCTACACCTCTTGGACGTAAAAAGAACCATCTCTACCTACTTACAGAGAACCTCAGGGTTCAGACAGTCCGTGGCACTGTTCCTACAGTTCCAAGGGCCAAACAAAGGGAAAAAGCGAGTAAGTCATCGCTAGCAAGATGGATAAGGGATACCATCAAGCACTGTTATTTTCTAGAAGACAAAGAATCCCCTCTTCTCTTAAGAGCTCACTCCACAAGGTCTACAGCTGCGTCCTGGGCTGAGAGGTATCATGTTCCAATGGACCAGATCTGTAAGGCAGCTACGTGGGGTTTCACCGAACACGTTCATAAGACACTACAGAATCGATGTAGTTTCGTCCGAGGGATCGGCCTTTGGCTCGAGAGTGCTTCAAGGTGCCATAAACCATTGATGTCCCTCCCTTTCTTTCTTGCACTGCTTTGCAAATCCCATTGTGTGCCGCCGTAGGACGCCCAGGAATAGGAAAATGTATTCTTACCTGAAATTTTCTTTTCCTGTAGTCCGTAGGCGGCACAAGTTTACCCTCCCATTAAAATTACTCTATTGCTGCATAAGATACGTCTGTGTGTGTTCTTGGGGGAGGTTTATAGCTTCAGGACAGGTGGACTTGCTGTGCTTGATTAATTGATTAATTGATTTAACTTGTCTCACTGCTAGTTTAAGTTTTCTTCCTTTAGGGGTTAGATGGAAAGCTTAACCCATTGTGTGCCGCCTACAGACTACAGGAAAAGAAAATTTCAGGTAAGAATACATTTTCCTAATTTTTCTCCTTCATTGATGTACGCTGATGAGGCTGCACTGATGGGCACTGATGGGCACCGATGGGCTACATCGGTGGGCACTGATAGGCGGCACTGAGAGGAAGGGGAAAACTGCCGCTCCAGGTGAGTGCACTGTGCAATCAGTGTCCTCTCAGAACCAGATGGGTGCCGGAAATGCACGAAGCAAAACTTAAAGAGGAGATATGGACAGCCGCACACCAGAAAAACCTTAAAAAGGTGGCCTTTAATAGTAAAAGGAAAAAAGCACTACAAAGCACAGCAAGCAGTGGGGTATATAGCTGACGCGTTTTGCACTAGGGTTCAGTGCTTAGTCATAGCTATATACCCCACTGCTCGCTGTGCTTTGTAGTGCTTTTTTCCTTTTACCATTGAAGGCCACCTTTTTAAGGTTTTTCTGGTGTGCGGCTATCCATAGCTCCTCTTTAAGTTAGGCGGCACTGAGATGTGGCACTGATGGGTGGCACTGAAGGGCATTGATAGGTGGCACTGAGAAGTGGCACTAATAGGTGGCATTAATAGGTGGCACTGATAGTTGGCAGTGATGGGCACTGATGGGTGGCAGTGATGGGCACTGATGGGTGGCAGTGATAGGCAGCATTGCTAAGTGGCACTGATGAGGCACTGATTGGCATCACTGGTGGGTATTGATAGGTGGCACTGTGGGCATTGATAGGTGGCACTGTTGGCATTGATAGGTGGCACTGTTGGCACTGGCAGGTAACAATGGCAGGTGGCACTGGCAGGCGGTTTTCATGGGCACTGATGAGGCTGATGTGCCTCCTTCCTCCTTGAGACCGATGTCCCTTGTGCACAAGCCGGTGATCGGCTTTTTTTTCACCTCACGCTGTCAGCGTGAGGAGAAAAAAAGAACGATTACCGACCTTTGTTTACATCACGTAATCAGCTGTCATTGGCTGACAGCTGATCACGTGGTAAAGGGCCGAGACCGGCCCCTTACACGGATCGGTGATCGCCTGAGTCTCAGTGACTCGGTGATCACAGCGCGCGCCGCGTGCGCCCTGCAGGGGGCGCCCATTGCGTGTGAAAAGGGGAGGACATCTATTGACGTCCTCCTGGCAATTGGAGTCTGCGCCGTAGGCGTCACTCGTCTATAGCATGAATGGGAAGTGGTTAAAGGAGATTTTTCAAGTAAGCTTATATTGGATTGTCAAAAAAAACTATTGTTTGTATTGCTATTACAGTGCTGATGTTATAAAATTAAAGTGTATGCCGTGAACATAAACCTCTTTTAATTATTTGCTTTATATTGAATAATATTGAGGGTAGCCAACAAAAAATAGTATTGAGAGAAAGGGGCAATGAAGCATGTTCATCTTGAATTATTGTTTGGAAAAATTGAGTAGTTAACAATTAGCTTATTATTATTTTATTTTATTGATTTACTTTTTTGAAGTGGCATTGACTGTGGATGTTAAGGAACGATATTTAATAAAATCTAGCTAGTCTGGAGTGGGTGGAGGGTTTCAGATGCAAACACCAGCATTCAGAAGGCTGGCTGCTGACAGCCAGTGAACTCTTGGTAATCTGGCGCACTGGGGAAAATGTAGTTCATTCAAGCATATATAAGCTAAAACTTTTTTTTACATTTTTTTGGGGATATTTTTGGTGTATTTTGGGATTAGAATCCCTATCAATCTTTTATTGATGGCATTGACCCTTCTTCTGTGCCCCTCAGGATTTCGTTTCACTTTGTAACTGGGGCTTGGTTCCTCTGATTTAATGACTAAGCCCTGCCCATTGCCAGTCATCCAGCACCAATCCCATTCAAACTTGCCCTTTGGAAGTGGCATTTGAAGAAACAAAGCCTTGATTCTATTCATGGGGTCAGTACCGAATTTATCAGGGGACAAAGGGGACAATTACTCCTAGCCTGCTTCCAGAAGTGGACCCGCTCTATACATTAATATAATTGTAGCGGGTATTGCCTTCTGATGTTATACAAAAGACTACTATTGCTGATCATGAAGGATCTCAGCTCCCTCCGGTGGCCGAGTTGAGTTACGACCACCTGTTGTTTACATTTGTTCTGGTACCGCAGTGAATGTTGGGGGGTTGAGTTCAGAAGGAGAAGAGACTCCATTTGCCCTGGCCTGTAATGAACTGCATTACCCAGAGAGCAGCTGTGCAACCCCCGGATGCTTTGCCTTCCGCACCGCCTGCAAAGAGAGGTAATTTAAGGGAGAGGATGTGTTTGGCGCGCTCTCTCGGGACCGCCTCTTCAACCCAGGAGGAACTGCCAGGAGTGTCTCTACGGGGAGTAGGCCACAGTTGAGGCCTACATACGCCCGGGTGGAGCGGCTTTGAGGCGGAGAGACAGAACTTCTACCGGAGCCATCTGATGAGATCCCAGTAACCCTGTGACCTGTCTGAGGACCGGAGTCTGTTGATCGACTGGACGGTGTGCCGTAGAGGGACAAGGCCTAAACCAGTTGGGTGATACGGGCACTTGCCTGAAAGTACTGTTTTTTTTGCGGAAGGGCGGATCGCTGACATCCATTTTTTTGGTTTGACTTTCCAGGAAACTTTATCAGTTTACTATTACCTTACTGGATTACAATCGCGTCACCGCATGCCAACGAACAAGTGCACGAAATGTTAGCAGGAGACTGTATTGAAGTTTGGTCTGGGACACCAGGCCATCCTAACTAGTTATAGCCATAACACCCAAGGACTATCTGTTGAGTTATATTCACTATATTGGTTGCATTGCTCGCTGGCCGATTAATCAGTTCTACTACTTTAATCCGTTATACTTAATCCGTTCTACTGTTTTATATTGTATTGTAGAGAGTCGAGAGCTGGGTGAGGTTTGGCAAAAGGGCGTTTCAATGTACATGTTTTGTTGAAGGAGATCCCCTTGCTGTGTGCTTACACAGGTCTAGTTGACGTTGCAGCCTAGCTTTTGCCAAAACGTAATATTGTCACTGATACTGCAGAGATCTGCAAATAGAGTGTTACTGTTTTACTCATGTTCTTTTGTTCTTCTTTAAGTAAAGCATTAATTTGGTTATCTTAAAGTCTGTGTGCAGCCTATCTTTTATACTGCAAGATCTCTCCACCCAAGGTAATCCCTTTTATTGCATAATCTGTTGTTGTGTAATGGGGTATTGTGTTCCTCACAAGTTGCTGAGATGCACAACTCTCATATTGCCAGGTGTGTCACGGGAGGGTTTTGAGCCACTTTAAGGGGTTAATCACGAGCGTAGACCCAAAACAATCCAGCAGCTCCTCCGGGTGTAGTGCTACATAATAATAATATAATAATTAAAAAACAAGTTCCTTTAATTAAAATTTACCTTGGGAAGAAATAATTTGTAGAAGATTTTACTCTGGTATATTGTATCAGTTTTAAACAAATTTTAGTGGCTTCGGTGAACTATGCATAGAATGTTTATGCCCTCAAAGCTGAACTCCACAGACAATCATCATTGGCCCAGCTTGAACTAATGTAAGTATGCATGTCTCATACCTCCACTGGGGAGCCTGACGCTACTACCGTTATAGCCCCAATCTTCAAGATCCTGTGCCAAGTGGGTACACTGACCACAGGACGTCGTTTACACGGCACTGCCACCATTTACATTGTGTTTTTTTAATGAATACAAGGCATTCTCTGATTGGACAAGGTAGGGAAAAGGGGTAGTGATGTCACAACTTGGAAGATCACAGTTATTACTGTAGTAGCACCAGTTACTACAATAATCGTATGTTTTCCCACTGGTCCCTCTTCTATACCCCTCCAGAGTTGCTTCTCCTCCACAAAGCGCTGCCTATAGTGCCATCTCTCCACCATCACCTAAGACCAGCTTTCTGCCTCCACCAGAGTGCCCTCACCTGTCTCTCTTTCTGCATCTCCATTTTGAAGCTCAGGTTAGAACAAGCTTGGTCATCACATTAGCACATCCTCATACCAAGACCCCCTCTCCATGGAAGAACGGTATCTACCCTAAATATATCTAGGATACCTCCGATAAGTACATTGACTGTGCCCTGTGATATATGAACTTTGCCTTCTGTATCATTACCCCTCTAGGATCCATTACTTGCACACCCAGCTATATAACCCACCTCCTTTCTCCCTATATACCATGGAACTTCTCAAGGAAGTAGAAACATCCAAATACTCAATACTGGACCATTTATATTCTGTGCTCCCCACTACAGTGTTTATACCCATTAACAAATCTACACACCCCAGTAACAACAACCTGTGCACACTTTTCAAAAAATTTGAACGTGCATGCACCTCTGCCAACACCCAATGGTGGGATGTTTTTTTTTGTTAAAAATACCACTCTGCATATATCTCACCTTGAGGCCTATGAATATTAAAAGACGGCTCATTTCTAGATACATCACATGAAAAAGAATAGTGGAATTTTGTACCCAAAAGTGGATAAAAATCATAATTGACCAAAGAACCATTAAATATGACACATTAGTACATCAAATACAAATCCTCTCTGAGGAAATTTGAAATGTTATAAACCAACTCCCAGATAGATGGCTCACTACCCTTAGGAAAAATACTAAACACCAAGAAGACACACTTATCCAAACCAAACTAGGAAAATTTTAATGAGATTCAAACGACTATTACCACAATAAAATCTCCTCCTGAAAATGAAATAATGAGAACAGAATACCCTCTCTGTTGGACATTGATCCTTCGGTTATCATCACCTTCAGCCCCCTGTGCCAACCTGTGATCCAAAAGCCACTCTCCACCTACTACAACAACAAAAAAGGGAACCCCCTACCCACAACAGGCACCAAGAGCCATCGCAACCAAAACATCAAGTAGACTATCAAAAACAAAAAAGCTATATATACACAAACAGAAGACTCCCATTAACAACTCCAACCTCAAAAATAATACACCTATCAACCATGTCCAAGATGTTACATCTCCACCATAAATCTCCAACCAGACTAACACAACCGCTCCTAATACCATGCAACATAAACCGGATACCCACACCACAAATGTATAGAATAATCACATCCCTTCACTCTCTTCCAACACTAGGCGAACTATAGACCACTCCCTTACAGCCTTACATCCTCTATAGATGAACCATCACCTGCGGTCTCTTTTCTGGACCCAGCCTCCTTCCCACCAGACCGTTCAAAAGAAAACACACTGAAGATTGTGTAGGTGGAGAGGAGGTAAACCCAAGCATATACCCCAGAAAACCCTGCCTACATTGAAGATAGTCAATCTATCTTCTCACACACTGACTCCACATGAAACCATCCTACTCACACAGGGACTTACATTTGCTCCCACCATACAACCCAAGCTTTCCAGTTGTTCAAAGGCTTAAACAAATGTATCCGCAATCTACCCGTAAAACTGTTCTACAATATACAAACCGCCAAGAACAGACCCTCATCCTCCAATATTGACACTACTAACTCCCCTCCCACGAATAGTCTTATCATAGACAAAAGAAAAGCTCTAGAAATATTGGAGGAAATATATCAGGAAGGATCCGGACCCCCCTGAATCCTGATAACCACAAACTAGATGCACTCCTTTACACCAACATCTTATTAGCTCTCCTGCAGTGACACATACTACCTTCCGCCCTCTATCCAGCTTCAAACCCACACAATCCAATGGACCATGCCCCAATACTTTCTATCGCATGGTCTATTCGGAACTACTACTAATGTGCAAAGAAGAACAACTCCCCTATAAAAACCACAACCTCACACATTCACAGAGCTCAGCCCTAAACTTGCTCAAAACCAATGAGAAAATTATAAAACCAGCCGACAAGGGTGGTAGCATTGCACTACAAGATAAAGCTGACTACATTAAGGAGGGCACTAGACTCCTTGGAGATTCACAAACATATGTCAAACTATCCAATGACTCCCTACCAGTCTTCACTACTGAGGCCACAGTCCTAGTCTACCAGGCACTCATGGACAACGTCATCACAAAAAATGAGGCATCCTTTTTAGTCCAAAAATATCACCATACACCATACTTTTACCATTTACCCAAAATACACAAATGAACCACCAATCCCCTAGGTGGGCCCATAGTGGCCTCTAATGAACAGTATCACCAGCGGTTTTTCCAAGTACGTAGACAACTTCCTGCAACCTTTTGTATCCAACCTACAATCCTATATCAAAGTCTACTCAAACTACTAGACCCATACCAGAGGAAGCCTAACTACGCTTGACTCTCCTTGGATGTCCAATCGCTGTACACATTCATTCCTCAAAATGCTGGCATGCAGGCCATACAAAACTTCCGGAAGACTCTTCTATCCACCCCAACCAAGTACAATTCATCCTGAATGCCACACATTTCTGCCTGACGCACAATTACTTTTTTTTTTCAAAGACAACTACTACCTCCAAACCCATGGCACTGCCTGGGGACCAATTTTGCACCCTCCTATGCTAACCTGACCATGGGCCTCTGTGAGGCACAACACATATGGGCCAATAAACCCTTCATGTCCAGGGTCATTTTTTATTGTTATATTGACGATAACATTATCTGGGATGTAGACACTAACCACATCAAACATTTTGTCTCCCACTGTAACAACAACAACATGGGCCTCTCTTTCACCTCTGTTATCAACTAGTTAAAGCATTACTAAACCCAGGACCCTGCATTCACTATATCTGGTCTCCCACAGTACACAGAACATGGAAATTCAATTATTTTAGTAACTATAAACAAAATACAGTTTCTCATTGGCAGTCTTGTGACTTCTATCAGTATCCGACTGAGCACTGGTTAAAGCTTGTAGGAGGAGTTGTCATTCCCCTTTGACTAACCTATGAGGCTGCATGACCCCTGACCCACTGTCTGGACAGTGCTGATTGGCCCTGTGCTGAACACATGTACCCTCCCAAAAGAAAAACTCTAGCAATATACACCAAACTGAGCATGTGCAGAGTGCCCCAAGGCTTTGTACTATCAGGAGATTGATTGAGGACTGTGAAAGAAGGGGAGGATTCGAGAAGACAGGATCAAACCGCTGTTTTACATAATGCACAGAATTAACCCCTTAGGGTCCACAGTGAGCATAACAAGCATACTTTATTGCGTATACAGACTGATTTTACTGTTGTGGGTTTAGTAACACTTTAGTAAGATTTTGTGAAAAATTTCACCGGCACCGTTTAGGTTAAACCAGCCTCTATATTCTGTTTTATATAGTTATGTGGATAGTAGATGGTTGTAGAATTCCCCCTGTCTATTAGCTTCATGAATGTTGAATTTTGATTGAATTTAGTGATTTGTTGTGTATTTTAATTCCTTTGTACGGGAGATCATTTTTGTCCACATCACAAAACAAGACACACTGGTATATAAAAAAAATTTAATGAAGGAATACATGAAACATTTGTGCACAGCACATTTGTATAAAAATAGAAGCAATACATTTTTCCCAAACAAATATTGTGGATATTTTGGTTCACTTACAAAATGTACAATCTAAGGTATTATAATAAATCATTAAGTACCGTTTCAGAATGAGGTATATTAGCATCAGGAAAATCCATAAGAAGTAAGAACCTTTTTTAGTGGCACCATTTTGCATGCATTAAATCTGGAATAGAAACATCAATTAATCACATAGTAAACAAAAAAAGGGATATTTTCAAAAATGACCTGGAAGTTTGACCCATAGTCCAATGGTTTTCTTATTCTTTGCAGTGTACATAACTCAAGCAGATCAATCAGAAGACTGCCTTTGAAGTAGCAATGTCAATAATACATTGACGGTTGTCACCATTGTACCAAACAAGGTTTATCCTATGCTATGGCCACACTTCAGTTTTAAAGAAATTATTGTTCTCAGACTAACAGACACCATCTTCATGTTTTATGGTTCAGGGAACAAGGTTCTCATCCAAGATTTTACAATACATGGCCCTGTCTATTGGCTTCTTGATGCAGCAAAGTTGGCCTGTACCTTTAGCAGAGAAACAGCCCCCAAGCATAATGTTTCCAACTCTGTGCTTGACTGTAGAATGGTGTTCTTAGGCCTCGTACACACGACCAAGAAACTCCACGGGCGAAACACATCGAGTTCCTCGTCGAGTTCCTTGTTAGGCTTGTCGAGGAACTCAACAAGCTTGCTTTGCGTACACACAGTCAAGCCAAAATCTCCTCGTTCTGAAACGCAGGGACATACAACACATACAACGGCAGGGGAAGTTCGATTCCACTGGCTAAACTCTTGGGGCTGCTTTTGCTAATTTCATGTGTTTGCGGGTTAAATAAAAGTTTGGTAAGAGACGATTTGCACTTTTCAGTCTGGTACAGCTTTAAAAATGTGTTATCTCCATTACAAATGCTAATTTTACTCCCGTCTTATACTTTAATCTGAGCAAGCGCGGGTTTCTTAGCATACAGATGTCTGAGTTTCTCATTGAAAACCAGCCCGTCAAGATCCTCGACGAGCCAAATCAGACTCCCGTCGAGAAAATAGAGAACTTGCTCTCTTTTTGGCTCGTCGAGGTTCTCGACAGTTTCCTCAACGAAAATGTACACACGACCGTTTTCCTCGGTAAAAAAATATCTCCCAGCAAGGTTCTTGCTGGTTTTTGCCGAGAAACTCGGTCGTGTATACGAGGCCTCAGGGTCATAGTCAGCATTTTTCTTCCTCCAAACACAGCAAGTCAAGTTAATGCCAAAGAGCTCAACTTTGGTTTCATCTGACCACAGCACTTTCTACCAACCCTTCTCTGAATCATTTAGATGTTCATTGGCTTGACTGTACATATGCCTTCTTGAATAGGGAGAGCTGTTTAGAGGAAGAAAAATGCTGACTATGACCCTAAGAACACCATCCCTACAGTCAAGCACGGAGGTGGAAACATTATGCTTTGGGGCTGTTTCTTTGCTAAAGGATGGGGCCGTGTATTATAAAATCTTGGATGAGAACCTTCTTCCCTCAGCCAGAACACTGAATATTGGTCGTGGATGGGTCTTCCAGCATGACAATGACCCAAAATATATTGCCAAGACAACAAAGGAGTGGCTCAAGAATGAGAACATTACGGTCATGGAGTAGCCTAGCCAGTCTCCAGAGCTTAATCCTATAGAAAATGTATAGAAGGAGCTGAAAATTCGAGTTGCCAAGCGACAGTCAAGAAACCTTAAGGATTTAAAGAAGATCTGTAAAGAAGAGTGGACCAAAATCCCTCCTGAGATGTGTGTAAGACCCCATACACACTATACAACTTTTGTTGTCTGATTTCCTTTAGATTTACCAAAACCATGTAGTGCACGGGCCTGTCTGATTGTATACAAATTGAAACTCTTAAGGTTTGACCTCATATTATATGGTTTTGGTAAATCTAAAGGAAAACATTTACAGAAATTTGTATAGTGTGCATCCAGCTTAAACCTGGTCACTAACCACAAGAAACATCTTACCTCTGTGCTTGCCAACAAGGGTTTCTCCACCAAGTATTAAGTCATTTTACTCACTGAACTGCAACCCAATTTTTTTCTGGATTTTTGGTTAATATTCTGTCTCTATCAATTAAAATAAACCTATGATAAAAAAATTATAGACCCTTAATTTGTTTGTAAGTGGGAAAACTTACAAAATCTACAGGGGATCAAAAAAAATTTCCCCACTGTACATCATTACAAACTATATCTAGAAGTATGTTTTTTTAGCAAGGAACATGCAATTACAAGATTGTTTAATTTGAGCTCATTGCATTCAGATATAGGTCCCATTCACACTTGTGAATGGGGCCATTTGCAATTACCCATGGGAAAATCAACGGAGTTCCCTGCAATTATCTGTGGGTGAGAAGCCTCATTAAAAGCAATGAGAGTCTGACAGCACCCACAGCTATTTGCATGAAACCTCTCACGTAGCAACTACCTGGGGCTAATCGGTCCTAGATGCAGAGTGTCTGCATCACGTCCAGGGCCGAACATCAGTAGGTAATCGCTGCATGTGTGGGTCGCTGCAGTACCCCCCTCCAGTCGAGGGGGGTACTGCAGAGGCACTGTTTTTTTTCCCTGCATGGGCAAGGTGACAGCTTCTCTTTAAAAAATGCTTTAAATTTGTATTTTTTATTTTTTAATGACTGTATTAAAAGGTGCTTTTTTTTAACATTTGCCTGGAGTTCCGCTGTTTGCGTTGCATCAGCCTTAAAACATTTCTGATGTGTAATTAGCAACAAGGCACCTTACAGCTATGTCAGTGTGACCTGAACTGCAAGACTCTGGGTCTCTAATAAGGTCAAGCAAAAATATCCGCTAGAACTATCTGTCCAGAAGTTTCCTTGACACAGAACATCACACAAAGACGACACTGGAATTGACTAATTATGGCCGAGATTCCAGGAGTCAACTTGTTAATGCAAACCTGACCTTTACGCTGGGTTGTGTATTTTTAGGAGGTCTAAATAGATTCCGCATAGATTGGGACACAGATAATTGGGCAGGCCTGTCCAAATCATGGGCAAGAATAAACACACTTTCCCCGGCAGATTTACTCTACAGTTTACATGGATTGTGTTCAGAATGAGCATTGAGCTATTTTTCCTGGTTCAGGCCTGCCCCATTAGGAAGAGGGAGTGACCACTCCTTATACGTTTTTTTTAAAAAGTTCATAGAAAACCCTGTGCCCTGTGTTTTTCATAGAAAAGTCTTGAAGTGGAAAAAACAGCGCAAAGAGCCAATCAGTTGTGCCACTGCGCTTATGTGCTAAAAAGGAGCATGTTGTATCTATCTGCTGCTTCTCCTTTCACTGTCCAGTCACAGACTGGGAGTGTTACTTAAATGCAGAAGAGAAAAATCAAGTCTTCTACCCTGCCAGATAGGACTGTGTTGCATAGCAGAGCTATGTAAATCTCAGAACTGTATGGACAGAAATACAAATCCTTTGGCAGGTAAAACAGCTCCTATAGGTGTGCACACAGGGCGTGCTGGGTGCCCTGGCACACCCTAATCACCCCATGTGCATAGCATTATCCAGGAGTGGCACCAGGTGGGTGGTTTGGGGTGCCAGTGACCAGTGTAAATGCCCCCATTATGTTAAAGGCTAGGTTCAACTATAGGAACACACTACATTCGTATTTAGAGTGTAGCATAATATGCTCCCAATCAACTGTCCCCCACCATCAGAGCTTCCTCCATGTGACAGTAGGTGGCGTTCATGTGCATTTGAGCTTTGGGGTAATGCAATAGGCTGCGCACACCTATGACAGCTCCCTTACATGCATTTCATCTGTGTAATTAGTTGTTTGTCAGGAATTCAGCTTTAACCACTTAAGGACCCCTTTACGCCGATATACGTCGGCAGAATATATGGGGTCGCGCGCTGCCGGCGCGTGCACGTGGCCCGGTTCGAAGCTTCGTGACCGTGACCGCAGGACCCGTGGACCCGATCGCCGCTGGAGTCCCGCGATCGGTCCCCGGAGCTGAAGAACGGGGAGAGCTGTGTGTAAACACAGCTTCCCCGTTCTTCACTGAGGCGCCGTCATTGATCGTGTGTTCCCTGATATAGGGAAGCACAATCAATGACGTCACACCTACAGCCACACCCCCCTACAGTTAGAAACACATATGAGGTCACACTTAACCCCTTGTGGTTAACTCCCAAACTGCAATTGTCATTTTCACAGTAAACAATGCATTTTTAATGCATTTTTTGCTGTGAAAATGACAATGGTCCCAAAAATGTGTCAAAATTGTCTGAAGTGTCCGCCATAATGTCGCAGTCATGGAAAAAATCGCTGATCGCCGCCATTAGTAGTAAAAAAAAAAAAATTATAAAAATGCAATAAAACTGTGAAGGATGCTTCAGTAAATCTCCCTGCTCGTTATATTGTGTGTGTTAGAGGTAAAAAGGGTTCATGTGTTACAGGCTGATTGATATGTTAATGACCCTTCCTCAGCCAGCTCCCTATTTCAAGGAGTTAATTGACTCTCTTGTGTGTATTGTTCTAAACATTAATTGATCTATTGTGTTGTGTGAAGAAGATCTGTGTTTACCCTTAAAAGATGTGTATTGTATCATCAGGTTAAATGATTAGAGAAGTGGTATGTTAATTATTCTGATTGCTTCAGTGTAGTAATTAACTCCACTGATGTCTTTATCTAAAGGAATGTGTCTGATCAGGTTAAACATAGCGGAGCCGAACCGGCTAGATACTGATTAGTTCAAAGAAATATCCTTATTTCAAAGGATCTGTATTGAAGACCCCCGACTGTGTGAGGGGGGGCGGAGATTGTCATTGTAACAGTTGTAACCACATATAAGCTCTGTGTTATACCATTAAAAGTCTGTCTGGTTCCAGCAGTAAGCTCGTCTCATGTGTGGATGATTCTGTGATGTTCTGTTATGGGAAGAAGGGACTGTTTGACGGGGATATCATACCAATACCGTCACAATTGGTTGGCAGCAGAGGGATTTTCCCTTCTATTCCCCTTTACATCCAGATTCCAAGCAGACACTGGAAGAACTACTGGAAGTTCGTGGAAGGATTGCTAGCAACAAAACCAAGCGGGTCATCATAGCAGAATTAATGGAGCGAGACCAGGAGGACGGGATTGCAGCAACGCCAGCAGTACAAGAGATGGAGACACCAGTGATTCAGGAGGAGGAATCACCAGCCAACAAAGTAATGAGAGAGAAGCTAGCATGGTTCGGTCCGAACCCAACGGCAGATGTGGTGCTGAAAGTGATGGACCTGTTAGCAAAGGAGGCTAAACAAATAAGAGATGCAGAGCTACAGTTAAAACTGGCAGCAGTCCAACAAGCAGCCGCACATCCTCCAAACAGTGAGTACAGCACAGCAGACGCAAGGAAGATTCCGTTTAGCGCCTTTAAAGCTTTTGATGAAAAGGACTGTGAGATTGATAACTACCTGGCGGATTTTGAGCGACAATGTAACCTGCACCGAATAGCTAGAGGAGAGTGGGTCGCAATATTGTCAGGCAAACTGTCAGGCAAAGCTTCTGATGCTTTCCGGACCATGCCAGATCAGGATATCCATAGCTACGCCCGGGTTAAAGAAGTGCTCCTGGCTCGTTATGCAGTAACCCCAGAGTCCCACCGACAGAAGTTCAGGGACTCACGCAAAACCACGGAAGACTCTTACGCGGAATGGGCATGCCAGTTATCCCTTTCGGCCTCTAACTGGGTTAACAGCAGCCAGGCCACCACCGCAGAGGACATTTTGCAACTAATGCTCCTGGAGCAATTTCACAATCACATCCAGACGGACGTCAAAGACTGGGTGAGAGATCGCAGGCCCATGACTCTACCAGAGGCCGCGAAATTGGCGGATGAATATGCGGATACTCGCAAGACGAACCAGGTCACACCACAGGTACAACCTCCACGACCAACGGCGCCCTCACACCCACCAGCCGCTAGATACCAACCTCCTAACAGACCGGTGACATCTAGCCCTCGCTATCCACGCCAGGAGGACAACGAACAACGCTGCTTCCGGTGCAAACAGCTGGGTCACTTCAAGCAGAATTGCCCCATGAACAACAACACCAGGTCAAATTGGTCTCAACCTGGGTACCGCCCACCAGCAGCAGCCCATTGTGTAGACTCGGCTTGGGATCCCCAGGAGCTGGGTCAGGAAGAACCATTGGGCACCCCTTACGAAGCCCTCACGGTACAATCTGTTATTACAGACAACAGGGAACACCATTGTCAGCTGGTCATGGGTGACAGCCATGAGCCGGAGGGGCCCTGGAGGGAGCTGGGCAGAAAGAGGCACCGCCGGCTACCCCCCAAGAAGAAGAGGTCCTGGAAGCCGTATAACCAGCTGACCTGGGAGGAGAAGAAGCGACTGGAGGAGAGGGAGTCGCAGCGGGTGTCCCAGATGCAGGCCGAGATGTTCACCAAGGGCCCACCAGTGGCCCCTTACACCACCACCCAGTTCCTGATGATGAAGGACCACGTGGAGAGCCTGCAGGACATGAGCAAGCAGGATCTGATCCGTGAGTACATAGAGCTAGAGGAGTGCATAAGCCGCATGGAGGAGGAGAACAACCACCTGAGGTCACAGCGGGCTGACCCCCCCAGGCTCCATTAACTGGAGATGGAGCTGGAGAAGCTCAAAGAGGAGAACCGGCGGCTGCGGAGGGAGCAGAGGGTGGCTGACCCTATGGGGCACTGATTCCCCCCCCCCCCCCCGAACTCTGAGCACCAGTGCTACAGCATTTCAACAAATATAACTTTTTCTTTTTATGAATCTCCTGTGATTGACACTTCAGAGCCATAACCTGCCCCTCCCATAGCGGGACACCTAGACGGCGGCGCACAGACCCATTCGCCGTCTTCACACGGACTTCTGGTGACTCTGCAGATCACACAAAGACTTGGGGACTGACCAGCGTGTGATCTGACGACCCGGTGGCATACCTGAGTCTGAAGCAGTTGCCAAGGGAGGTCAGTCACGCCAAACGGAGTTGACCTCGGACTAAAAGCTCTGAACCCGTCAACCCTACTGGACCAGGGAAGGTCCAACCGGGTTTTGCCGGAACAGGGAGAAAAAGGGGGGCCATTGTGAAGGATGCTTCAGTAATTCTCACTGCTCGTTATATTGTGTGTGTTAGAGGTAAAAAGGGTTTATGTGTTACAGGCTGATTGATATGTTAATGACCCTTCATCAGCCAGCTCCCTATTTCAAGGAGTTAATTGACTCTCTTGTGTGTATTGTTCTAAACGTTAATTGATCTATTGTGTTGTGTGAAGAAGATCTGTGTTTACCCTTAAAAGATGTGTATTGTATCATCAGGTTAAATGATTAGAGAAGTGGTATGTTAATTATTCTGATTGCTTCAGTGTAGTAATTAACTCCACTGATGTCTTTATCTAAAGGAATGTGTCTGATCAGGTTAAACATAGCGGAGCCGAACCGGCTAGATACTGATTAGTTCAAAGAAATATCCTTATTTCAAAGGATCTGTATTGAAGACCCCCGACTGTGTGAGGGGGGGCGGAGATTGTCATTGTAACAGTTGTAACCACATATAAGCTCTGTGTTATACCATTAAAAGTCTGTCTGGTTCCAGCAGTAAGCTTGTCTCATGTGTGGATGATTCTGTGATGTTCTGTTATGGGAAGAAGGGACTGTTTGACGGGGATATCATACCAATACCGTCACAAAAACTATCCCCTATTTTGTAAGCACTATAAATTTTGCGCAAACCAATCGATAAACGCTTATTGCGATTTTTTTTACCAATAATAGGTAGAAGAATACGTATCGGCCTAAACTGAGGAAAAAAAAAAGTTGTTTTATATATTTTTGGGGGATATTTATTATAGCAAAAAGTAAAAATTATTGATTTTTTTTCAAAATTGTCGCTCTATTTATGTTTATAGCTCAAGAAATAAAAACCGCAGAGGTGATCAAATACCACCAAAAGAAAGCTCTATTTGTGGGGAAAAAAGGACGCCAATTTTGTTTGGGAGTCACGTCGCACGACCGCGCAATTGTCAGTTAAATCTACGCAGTGCCGGATTGCAAAAACTGGCCAGGTCCTTTAGCTGCCTAAAGGTCCGGGTATTAAGTGGTTAAAGCTGAACTCCAGCTTTTGCTATACTTTATATAGTTTGTTTGGGCCAAACTAAATATGTCCCTCACTAACATGTGAGGCCGCTGGATGTGCGGTATGAACTGTATGTAGCTGAGGCCACATACAGCATACCACACTGCGTTCCGTGTTCGAGCCAAGACTTCCTATCTCATACCCGTAACACAGTAGAGTCTATCTGATCAGCGCTCAGCCATTCATAGAAAGCGTTGTATATAAAGCTTCCTCTTACTTTGAATCAGAGGTGTGACATCATCAGCCCACCTCTCTGACTTAACACCCATAAACTTTTTGGTGAATTAGTAGGTGACTTTAACTTTTTTTACCATATTTTATGCTAGAACTTTACCACAAAATTACATTATGCAGAATTTTAGGGGGAACAAAGAAATACAAATACAAAATACAAAAACCTTTTTGAGCATGTTACATATTACACCTATCTTTGGGGTCAGGGCCCATCCTAGGCAGGGTGCACAGGGTGCATTGCACCCAGGTGCCGGCAGAGGTGGGGCGCCAAACATCTAACACGCTCTCTAACAGAAGCCCTCTCTGTGTCCTCTTCCTGTATTTTGTTTATTTTTAAGAGATCATGTAAGGATCCCAGGTTAATGAAGACTTTGTGGGGGAGCATCTCTGTGGTTAAGTCGTTGCCATAGAAACATTTGTAAAGGGGAGGAGTTAGTAACATGACGATGCCCATGTGGGGGCGCCAGAAATATTTCTGCACCCAGGTGCCCGTGACCCTAGGATCGGCCCTGTTTGGGGTGTACCATGTAACATGTTCAGCATCTGAATGAATGGTAGGCAGCAGGCCCTCTTTAATTGTAAAACGGTTTATGCAACTTTATATGGCATATATTAATTAAACATATGGGAAAACTTGTTCCTGTGATCGAATGCTGTTCTGTCTTTGTACATAACACTCAATTCGGAATTTACACCAGCTGTGTTGTGGGAATTCCCAGGATTCCTTGTAGAGCGGGGACACTCCATAGAAAGGGACACTTTATTTTCTATCCACTGTGAACATCTGAGTTTGTTCTGTACTCACAGAGGAGAAGGCAGTGGCCCAACATGACCCTGGCACAATGCTATGGAGCTGCTATTCCAGCAATTCCTAGACCTCCCGTAAATACGAAACAATGAAATGGTAGGGTATTGTGTGGACTCCAAATTCACCAGGAGGTCATTATAACTGGGACTGATTAATGTGCGAAAGTGAAACTGTTGTCCAATCAGTTTTCTTGCTTCACATGAAAAAATAATATTTGTTTTGCTCCATCTATCATAATCAATCAATTAAAGTGGACCTAGCATCAGATATATTTTTTCATGTTAAAGTATAACTAAAGGCAAAACTTTTTTTGGGTTTTTTAGATAGAGTGGAGGAGTAGAACCTCTGTCAGTTTTATTGCTGTCTGTGCCCCCATTAGAAAGATTCACTTTCTCTATTTGCCCTGTTTACCATTATCATTGAAAGTGAAAGTAAAAGAAAATCCTAAATTTTGGGTTGTCTCCAGAAAAGTAATAGAGGGGAAATCTTCTAATGGGGACACTAATTCTGGTGAACTGGGTTTCCCCAAGGAATTCTCTTAATTTGCAGGGGTTTCCTCTCACTTCCTGTTTGGCTATGGGACAGGAAGTGAAGGTAAATCTCTGCAATGGGACACAGATGGCAAAATAAAATGAGGCAGGGGTTATAATCCTCCCTTACTCTATCCAAAATGAAAAAAAAAAGGTTTTGCCTATAGTTCTACTTTAACCACTTGACCACTGGGCACGTAAACCCACTTAATAACCAGACCAATTTTCAGCTTTCTGTGCTCTCACAATTTGAATGACAATTACTTAGTCATACAACATTGTACCCAAATAAAATTTTCGTCCTTTTTTTCCACACAAATAGAGCTTTCTTTTGGTGGTATTTAATCACGTTGGGTTTTTTATTTTTTGCGCTATACGAGACAAAAGACTGAAAATTCTGTAAAAAAAATGAATTTTCTTTGTTTCTGTTATAAAATTTAGCAAATTTAGTATTTTTTCTTCATTCTTTTGCATAAATGTGAAAGATGAAAGATGATGTCACCATTCAAAATTGCACACGCTCGTGGAATGGCGCCAAACTTTGCTACTTAAAAATCCCCATAGGCGACGTTGCAGGGTATTGTGGGGTATTGCAGAGTATTGTGGGGTATTGCAGAGTAGTGTGGGGTATTACAGAATAGTGTGGGGTATTGCAGAGTATTGTGGGGTATTGCAGAGTATTGTGGGGTATTGCAGGGTATTGCACAGTATGGGTATGGAGTATTGCACAGTACGGGTGTAAAAGGCTGTCAGTGATAGGGCAGTCTAGTGCTGCAAGAGCAAGTGGTAAAGTAATCATATGTGTTCATACTGCAGTCAAATTGTTATGTTTTTTGTATTTATTTATGTTTAACACTTCTGCCTCTATAGTGTCTCCAACACCATTTTGGAGGAGCCCTGTGTTCTGATAGGCCGCACGACATCTCGAGAGATTTGGGCGACCATCTTTGTGTGGTTTCTTTTTATAGTAAAGCTCAGGCTGGTTTTAGGCAGAACACGTGTGGATGTAGATAGGGACAGAGACCCTGCTTTTGAGGGAGAGACAGGAGAAGCCAGGGAGAGTGTTCCGGCCTGTGAGGGATAGTTTAGGGGTCCTACGGAGTCCTGCAGTGGTAACCTTGGTCGGATGAAAGACTCCCAGCTGCTACGGGTAATGTGTTTCCAGCCTCTTCCAATAAGCATTGTGTGCTGGGGTATATAATATTCCATTAAGTGGGAAGTGCCTGTGATACTCAGAAAGCCACATCGCTTAGAACTACAGTATCTGTACTGCATATATGTGCCTGGAGAGGAATCATTTGCCGTTTGATTGTAAAGACTGTTACTACTACCGCCTCTCGGTAATAAACGTTACCTTGTTCAAAGAACTTTACGTGTATCTCCCTCAGTGAATCGCCGCACCCCTCACCCCGCTTACATGGGGCAGGGATGGCTGAGCAGGGATGGATGGCTGACTGGATCTGTGACTGCATTTGTCAGAGATCCAGCCCAAAGCACTCAGCACTCCGCTCTCTCGCCCCCCTCTCCTCTCACACTGTACCGTTCCGTACAGAGAGGGGAGGGAGGAACCGGCGTCATCACATGACGCCGGTTTGTTTACAAGTGATCGCTCCGTCATTGGATGGGGCGATCACGTGGTAAACCACCTGCTATCAGCGGCGATTTACCATGATCCGTGATCACGGACATTCCCGTGTGCGCGCACCAGAGGGCGCGCGGGAGCGCGATTCTGGGAGGACGTCCATGGACGTCCTCCCAGAGTTAAGCAACCGCCTTGTAGACGTATATCGTCTATAGGGCGGTTAGTAACTGGTTAAGTATCATGATGATATTTATTTTCTCTCACAGGAATCAATGTACTTCCCCTGACAAATACCTTTGGGTCCCCGATCTGATCCACCAGGCGGATGGAAAGTAGGGTCACCATCCATCCGGATTTCACGGACAGGATCGGATCAGATAGCAGTAGCATACTAGTGAATGGAGGCTCTGATCAGGTCTACCTGAAAAACTGACAGTTGGAACTGATCAGAAAGGCTGTGTAAAAGGGCCCTTAGGCTGCCTTTCTCTGCATAAGGGCAGCACCATTTTTGTTCAGACATCATCCATACTTCCTGGATTAAAGCGGAGGTTCCGCGGTTTCTCGATTTTTTACTTTTGTGTGCAATGCATAGTAAAACATATATGAATTTGACACTCACTTGCTAGCCGCTTCTAATCGCACTGCCTCGTTTTTTGTCATAAAGAAGGACTTTCAAAAAAACATGCAGGCGTTTTCCATCTTGCTTGTGGGCATTGTGAAGCCCACAAGCAAAGACTTCCTGGATGCGGTGATCCGACGTGACCACGACGTGACCCGCGAGATAGTGCGAGAATACTGTTGAAAACAGTACAGATCGTCTCCTGAGAATCTCGTGACATCACTCCCAGGAGACATTTCGAACAGCACCCATAACACACCGTCGGGGAAAACGAAGGACACGCCTACTCCCGCGGGGAACAGTACCCGGAAGCTACATGCAAAACATCAGAATAAAGGTAATCATTGAGCTAAAGGGGAAAAAAAACATGGATTCTACATGTATTAAGCCTGCGGTTAGTAGTAATATAAAGTTCAAATTTAGGGTGAACCTCCGCTTTAAAGTGGAGGTTCACCCAAAAAGTTAATTTTTAACCTTAGATTCATGCTCATTTTGTCAAGGGGAATCAGGTAGTTTTTTTAAAATCTAAGCAGTACTTAACATTTTAGAGAGCGATCTTCTCCGCCGCTTCCCGGTATGGGCTGCGGGACTGGGCGTTCCTATTTGATTGACAGTCTTCCGACAGGCTTCCGACGGTCGCATACATCGCGTCACGATTTTCCGAAAGTAGCCGAACGTCGGTGCGCAGGCGCCGTATAGAGCCGCACCGACGTTCGGCTTCTTTCAGGCTACTCGTGACGCGATGTATGCGACCGTCGGAAGCCTGTCGGAAGACTGTCAATCAAATAGGAACGCCCAGTCCCGAAGACCCATACCCGGAAGCGGCGGAGAAGATCGCTCTCTAAAATGGTAAGTACTGCTTAGATTTAAAAAAAACTACCCGACTCCCCTTCACAAAATGAGCATTAATCTAAGGTTAAAAAACTTTTTTCGGGTGAACTCCCGCTTTAAGATGCCATCTCAGAGATATTACAAGCATGTAAATCCTGGTGCCTGTGAAGGTCTTGGCTACATTTACACATTTCTGCCACAGAACAGCCTCCTGTTACAGCCTCCTCCCTTGTGACTTGCTGCAAAGTTACAATGTTACAGTTTAAACTCTGGAGGAGTAGAGAGGACCAAGGAAATGCTTCCTCCCACCCGCAGAGGACTGATGATAGAATATGAGCTTAGGCAAAGTCATCTAATGGCTTTATTTAAAGTGGTTCAAAAGGCTGAAGGGTTTTTACCTTCATGCATAGACCTTCTGTGTGCAGCAGTCTCCCCATCCCCCCCCCCCCTAATACTTACCTGAGCTTTCTCTCAATCCATCGATGTGCATGTGAGCATCGGCTCTTCACATGCTTTTAAATTACCTTTTTTTATATTATTTAATTACATTTTTGACCTTTAAAGTGATTGTAAACCCTGTACTACACGGTACCCTGTAGGTGCCGTGAATATCTCCTAAACTTGCACCGTTTAGGAGATATTCACTGTATCTGCATGTGCTGATGTCATCAGCACATGTGTACTAAAGAAATGGCTCACTCGTGTCGTTTCTTTAGTAGTTGTGCCATGACCGGTGGCTGTGCAATGACCGCAACATCATTGCAGCTCCGGCCAATCACAGCGCCGGAGCCCGCGAGCCCGGAAATAACTTCAGGAGACATGTTGCCATTCACAGCTTTGATCTAAGGTAAATATTTCATAATGAGTTAGTATGTGATGCATACTAGCTCATTATGCCTTTGTCTTGCAGGTTTTTTTTTTTTTTGAGTTTACAACAACTTTAATATTGCTTTAAAGTGCTTCTGTTTTTTGTATATTGTTACATGTTAGGAATTTATTAATATAGCCTTATAAAGTTACTGTAAATTCCACTTTATATAGACCTTATGATTGTTCCAGTAGGAATGAACACATGATGAGAGATCCTTATATTTATATAATATGCCTACGTATGTGCTGTTCAGTATATGCTAAGTTAGCTTCTTTAGAGCTTAAAGGGGAGTTCCAGAAGTTTTTTATATTTATTAAAAGTCAACAGCTACAAAAAGTGTAGCTGCTGGCTTTTAACCACTTAAGACCCGGACCAATATGCAGGTTAAGGACCTTGCCCCTTTTTGCGATTCGGCACTGCGTCGCTTTAACTGACAATTGCGCGATCGTGCGACGTGGCTCCCAAACAAAATTGGTGTCCTTTTTTCCCACAAATAGAGCTTTCTTTTGGTGGTATTTGATCACCTCTGCGGTTTTTAGTTTTTGCGCTATAAACAAAAATAGAGCGACAATTTTGAAAAAAAAATCGATATTTTTTAATTTTTGCTGTAATAAATATCCCAAAAAAAGATATAAAAAAAATCTTTTTTCCTCAGTTTAGGCCGGTACGTATTCTTCTACCTATTTTTGGAAAAAAAAATTGCAATAAGCGTTTAACGATTGGTTTGCACAAAATTTAGGGGATCGTTTTATGGGATTTTCATTAATATTTTTTTTTTACTACTAATGGCGGTGATCAGCGACTTTTTTCATGCCTGCGACATTATGGTGGACACATCGGACAATTTGACACATTTTTGAGACTATTGTCATTTTCACAGCAAAAAGTGCTATAAAAATGCACTGATTACTGTGAAAATGACAATTGCAGTTTGGGAGTTAACCACTAGGGGGCGCTGAAGGGGTTAAGAGTGACCTCATATGTGTTTCTAACTGTAGGGGGCGGGGCTGGACGTGTGACGTCATTGATCGTCTTTCCCTATATCAGGGAACAGCGATCAATGACACTGCCATTGTAAAGAACGGGGAAGGTGTGTTTACACACAGCTCTCCCCGTTCTTCAGCTCCTGTGACCGATCGAGTCCGCGGGTCCCGCGGCCACGGAGCTTTCGGACCGCGTGGCGTGTGCGCGCCGGCATTCTGCTGACGTATATCGGCGTTAGGCGGTCCTTAAGTGGTTAATAAACATACACTTACCTGTTCCATGGTTCAGCGACGCGCCGCCCGAAGCTTCGCTCCCCCCCTTCTCTGCCGGTGCCTCCATTGCAACTGTGGGCACCCGGCCGTGACAGCTTTCGGCTTCACGGCCGGGCACTCACTGCGCAAGCGTGAACGGCGCAGAGCTCCCTGAGTGGACAGGCGATCGCCTGGGACCTGTCATGTGTCCCAGGTGATCGCCTACAGGGAAGGGCCGCCAAAAGGTTATATGACGTATCACCTTAGCGGTCCCTGGGCCCAAGGAGGAAGTGGGACAGGAAGTCTCACTCTTACTGAAGCTCTCACTCCCCCCCCCAAAAAAAATTACATGCCATATTTGGCATGTAAGGGGGTGAGGAGTGGATTAACCGGAAGTTCCACTTTTGGGTGGAACTCAGCTTTAAACATGGAAGCATAGACCAGAGTCTGTTAAACATCAATATATGTCCCAGGAATTTTTAAATTCACTTGCTGGTCACTGACTCACCACCTCTGCTGGTCTGATCCAAGCATAAACGACTCTTTCTGTAAAATAATACTTTAAAAGGTTTGTTTTTAACTTTCCTCCTGCTGGTTCGAGGTCATGCCTCCGTGTTCTTGATCTTAGCTTCATATTGTTAATACTGCCGTCTTTAACCCTATTCACATCCTTAACCTATTTAAAGGTTTCGGTGGTGAAATCCCTCCTCCCCACCCTGTTAAAGCCCAACTCCTGTTGAGGGAACACTATTCCTGTCTGGCATAGATGGCTTATTTCATGCCTGTTGCACTCTCTGTCAAGACTTCCTAATATTAAGGAAGGAATTATGTAACTGGAAAAGGGTGGTTCCACAACTTTCACACCATCCTGTTCTTAGACAATCAACATTCCATGGTGATCGGAATAAGGTGTTTTGCTACTTGTGTGGATACAAATGCTGGGGTATATTCTTGATACTCATTGGAACTGAACAAGTGGCTTGGGGAAACTACAAAACATCTTCAAATTTGCAGAACAAGTCCAGCTGAATATGACTAACTACTACTAGTCATACCATGACCTGGATAAATGATAACCTTCACAGACATGTCACTATACTATGTCTTCTTTCCAAACTTTGACCATTTAACACTGTTTATCTACTCATCTAGTCAGCCATGACTTAAGCCCCTTTCACACAAGTGGTCCGATCGGGTCCACCTGTACATTTTTGAGGTGGACCCGGTTGGATCCTTTATTCTTCTCTATGGAGCTGCAGGTGTAAATGGACATGTAACCCCAGTCCGATCCGCTAAAAATAGAGGAATGGGGATCTGTTCCTCTAGCACAGGGGTCTCCAAACTTTTTCAAACAAAGGGCCAGTTTATTTTCCTTCAGACTTTAGGGGGCCGGATTGTGACCAACAGGGGCAGAAAATGTTAGGCCTCCGCTGAAGCCTGGTGGAGTTCGCCCTGTGGTAAAGGGGCTTAAATACAAAACAATATACTAATAAATTGAGCCTAATTATGGGTGTTAAACTGCCTTGCCATATTACGGATCTTGTCCATGTGTTCTCCTTTTTGCTTATGAGGCCTCGTACACATGACCGTTTACCGTATGTACGTTTTTCATCGAGGAAACTGTCGAGGACCTCGACGAGCAAAAAAGAGAGCAAGTTCTCTTTTTCCTCGACGGGAGTCTGAATTTGCTCGTCGAGTTCCTCGTCGGGCTGGCTTTCAACGAGAAACTCGAGCGTGTGTATGCTAAGAAACCCGCGCTTGCTCAGATTAAAGTATGAGACGGGAGTAAAAGTAGCATTTTTCAAGCTGTAACAGACTGAAAAGTGCAAATCGTCTCCTACCAAACTTTTACTTAACACGCAAACACATGAGATTAGCAAAAGCAGCCCCAAGAGTTGTGACAGTGGAATCGAACTTCCCCTGTCGTTGTATGTGTTGTACGTCACCGCGTTTGAGAACGAGGAGATTTTGTCTTGACTGTGTGTACGCAAAGCAAGCTTGTCGAGTTCCTCGACAAGCCTAACAAGGAACTCGACGAGGAAAACTATGTGTTTCGCCCGACGAGTTCCTCGGTTGTGTGTACGAGGCCTCACAGATGAACATGGTGAAATCAAAGTTCATCCGAAATTCATCTCTTTAACTTTCAAATCTTTCCTCATCTTAACATTCCAAATTTCTGATCGATTGTGTGCCAGACATCAACATACCTGACACTTTATATTCAATGAATTATAGCTATGCTTTGTTAAAAATAAAGAAATGCTTGACCAGCAAGTCCTGACCTGCTTAGGTTTGCTAGTTCCCTTGCCTGGACAATAGTCTGTTCCTTTTTTACTTCTCTACTCAGTAAACTCCTGACACAGAACACGTTTGCTGATCAGAAGTTCTGAATCCACAGACTGCACACTTAGTTTGGGTTAATGACTTTGTGGAAACTAAAGGATTAGCATAATAGTCAGGCAACTGGCAACTTCTACAGGGTGTCTGAATAGGTTGCACAAGTAATTTTTCTCATGACAGGTTCCCATAAACATTGAGCACCTTATAACATTATTCTGTAGGCTTCTATTCTGATCCTTGTCCTGGAACCAGTTAGAAGTTTTTTTTTTTTAAGAAGGGGATTACAAATATAGGCACGATAAATCAAACTGACAGACTTTTTGTGTATTTTTACATTTATGGAGAAGCATATTTGGCAACCCATGGAGGTCATTGCCATAAATACAGTTTAAACAAGTTTCTATATTAGAAGGATAGCAAAAGTAATTTGAATTCTTCTCTATGAACTTTAACATTTGCTAAAGAGTCAATGTAATCTTTTTAAAATGTGTTCTATAAAGGTGGACAAGATGTTTTCATGTGTTCTCTTTGTGACATCATGGTCCTAATAAGGAAGCACTACTCTCATTATCGTTTGCCAAAATCATAAGAGTTTTGCCTCAAATGTCTCAGTGTCCTGGATGGGAAGATCCCCTTTGAATCTCAATGGGTGATTGGAAAGCAACAAGCATGAATTGGCTTCCTTTTTCAGGGACAACTGCATTTCTGCCCAAACCTGAACTGGTAAGTGGACCTTTTGACTGAGTCAACTATTATTGCAGGAGTGGCAAATATTTGCCCAGTGCAGTGTTGCTGAACCACATTATGTCTGAGCTGATCTTCATTAGTTGCTCATATTTACCCTATGACACATAGAAGAACATAAAAAACAATAAAGAATAAAGCTAAAATCCAGGCAAAAATAAAACCACTATTTAATCCATTTATGTATCCTGAAAATAAATCTTTTTACATACAACTGAGCCTTCTCGTGGAATCATAGGAAAGCTGGGGATAATAAGTCCCACAGGATTATACCTACCATAAGCGGAGTGTAAAGTAAGTATTTTTTGTACTTTTTACAAAGTTTTATATATTTTTATAAAATAAGTAACCTGCATTTCTAGTGACCTGTAAGGCCTCGTACACACGACCGAACATGTTTGCTGAAACTGGTCCACGGACCAGTTTCCGCGGACATGTTCGGTCATCTGTACGGCCGACCGGACCGGATTCCCCGCCGAGCGGACAGGTTTCCAGCGGGCAAATGTTTCTTAGCATGCTAAGAAACATGTCTGCTGGAAGCCTGTCCGTCGGACATGTTCGGTCGTCTGTACGACTCACCGTACATGTCCGCTCGGCCGAGAGCCCTCGCATGCGTCGAAGTGATTCGACGCATGCGTGGAAGCATTGACCTTCCAGGGTTGCGCACGTCGACGCGTCATCGTCGCGGCGACGGTGCGGCCACGTCACCGCGTTCGCTGTCCGTGGGAAATTTGGTCTGATGGTGTGTACAGCCATCAGACCAAAATCCGGCAGCGGACATGTCCGATGAAAGCGGTCCGCGGACCGTTTTCATTGGACAGATCCGGTCGTGTGTACAAGGCCTAAGAGTTTTAATTGCTTCAACTTATGGCTTCTTCAAACATTAGTAATTAAGTTGCCACTTGCCAATGACCTTTAAGACTTGTCAAAAATTCAAAATGTAAAATTATTTGCTACATGCTAAGCATAAGTGGTATTGAAAAATAATTGGAAAGTTGTGCATTATTTTTTTCAAGCCAAACCAATGGATACAAAAACCCACCTTTTAGTCTAACTAAACATTTATTTAAAACTCATTAAATGTAATAAATGCTACAAGTTAATTTACTTTAGTTCTATCAGTATATTAACTTTCCTGGCGCATCATGGCATACACTGGGTTGTGGCTCTGCTCCCACAACCTGATAGAACTGGTTAACTATAAGACTTTAGCTAGGTCCCAGCTCAGCATTCTCCTTTTTGTCCTCCCCTGATGACTGAATGGATCACATACTACCCCTAACGGCATTCACTGTATTCTCCCAAACAGATTCAGCCTCTCCTGGGTTTAAGCCCCATCCTGTACAGCCTCTAAACAAGCTCTGAAGAGGGAACCTGTAACGGGAGTCACTTTTGGGCACAGATTGAGCAAGGAAATAATGGACATATGTTGGATTGCTTTAACATGGGTCTGTAATCCACAATATATTCAAGAATGTCTGGAAGAACTAATTACAGGTTGTTGATTCTGAACCCAACAGGTCAATAGAAAGAGTGACTCATTCAATGTGGGAACACCGACTGTTAAGGTGTTAATGCCGCCTGCTACTGTCATGTAAATTAATCTAAGTCTGGCTCCTAAGAACCTGTCATTGTGTGAAGTTCTATTGATGATAAATGTGGATTGTGAGTTAACAAGACAGTCTAAAGGTCAGATGTGTGACTTATCAGCTGTAGTTAATTAACTCATGTAGATTAGATCAAGAGCTGGTGCCAGAAGGTCTACCAAAAGATGTGTATTGGGCTCATTGTATAATGTTGTGGGTGGAGTTGGGTCATTGTTCATTGTGGTTCCTAACTGTATATAAGAAGCCTGATTTTCTCATTAAAGTCTATTCCTGTTGAACCAGAGAACAGAGCTGTGTCTCGTTTCTGGGGGGGAAATCCGTATGGGTCGTGTCGCCGGATTGTGGAGTGTCGATAAGCTGTCTTGGGTTCGGAATGGAATATCTTAAACGGCATTAACCCCTGTCCCATTTGGGGTTCCGTTACAATTGTTGGCTAGCAGTGAGATGATCCCACAGCCTTAAAGAACAGCTACAAGAGGACACAGGACAATGGAGACACAGTAGGAACGGCTAAAGCTCTCTACCCTCAAGGACTTACTGGAGAACCGTGACAAACCAGCCAGCAACCGTAAGAAGAGGGACATGATCACAGAACTAGTCCAAATGGATGGAGCTGAAAGACCCAACTTAACGGAAAGGCCCAGCGTAACAGACAGGACACCCGAGAGGGAAAGTTTTGATCGGGCTGTTAAACTAAGACTGGCACACTATGGTCCTCACCCTCCACCGGAGATCATAGACCGAGTTATAGCTGCTGTGGACGCAAATTGGCTACGGCAAAGAGGTTCTGCAGCAGCAGAAGTCACAGCAGCACCAACTGAAAGGAGAAAGATACATTTTGCTGCTTTTAAGAATTTCCTTGAAACTGAAGGGGAGATTGATGGGTACCTGGCTGATTTTGAATGTCAATGTGCCCTACATCGGGTGCCCACAGAGGAATGGGTTACCATTTCGTCTGGGAAATTGTCCGGCCGGGCCAGTGAAGCGTTCAGGGCCATCCCAGACGAGGATATTATGTACTATGGACTGGTAAAAGAAGCACTTTTGGCCAGGTATGCCATCACACCAGAGGCATACCGGAGGCGGTTCCGAGAGACAAGCAAGTAGACTGGAGACTCATATACCGAGTGGGCATGCCGCCTACACCGCACTGCATCCCACTGGGTCGATGGATGCCAAGCAGAATCCGGGGAAGAAGTGCTGCAGGTGTTCCTGCTGGAGCACTTCTTTGACAAACTGTCCCTGGAAGTCAGAGGGTGGGTCCGGGTCCAAAAACCTTTCTCCTTGTCTGAAGCAGCTCGCCTGGTGGACGAATACACAGATGCCCGCAAACTGGATAACTCTGTGGTCAAGACAACAGCTCGGGTGGATTATCGATCAGCGGCACCCCCGCCGGCTTTTGTCTACAAACCCCAGTCGGACCGTCCTACAGCACCACCTCCAGCGGCCACTTATTCTCAGCAGCCCAGGTTCAACTCCCAGGGCCAGGGCCGTCTTTAATATGGTTTGGGCCCAGGGCAAACATTTTTTTTGGGCCCCCCTCCAGCTTATTTTGGGCCTGGCTGGTTCACATGTATGTTTTGGCGGTCCTTATTTGTGCAGGTACAGCAGCCCATTGATTTGAATGGGCTGCCATGCCTTTGTTTCCTGCAGAAAAAAGGTGCATTCAGCATTTTAAAAATACAGTTGCCTTGAAATCCATTCTGCTTTTGCACCATGCTACTTACCTGCAGTTCTTGCACACACAAACGCACTGTGTTTTTAAAAGCGTGACCTAAACATCTAAAAATGCAGCAAGTTTGACAGTGCGGGAACTGCAGATAAGTCACAGCAGACAGCAGAATGGACAGACAGTGCTGTATTTCAGTGCTTGATGGGCATAGGCGTGCCGTGTGCGCAGCCTATTACATGAGGCATGCGCTTTTCTTTGCAGGAAACGCAGGCATGGCGAATGGGCTGCTGTGCCTGCGCAAATGTGGGCCGCCAAAACACATACATGTGAACCAGCCAGGCCCAAAATAAGCCCATCAAGCAGTTAAATACAGACAGTAATGTCATGTACTCTGAGGCTTTACTCAGCCTGGACTGCAGGTCTGGTCTGTGATTTAAAGAGTTCCTCTATTTTACACATGGCATGGCATGGGGTCCCATGGTGCTAAAGCAGAATGGACAGACGGTGCTGTGACCCCATACCATGCCATGTGTGTAAAATAGAGGAACTTTTTAAAACACTGACCAGACCTGCAGTGAATCATCAAATAGTATAAAGACTTTGGGCACACTCTACAGAAAACTTCTATTTACAATATAGATTAGCAAACAGTGACATACCTTGAGGAGCAGGACATGAAGAAGTCAGCCTCAGGAAGAGCAAACTGGGGATGTTATAAAATCACATTCTAATTCACTTTTATATACAAGCAGCACCCAGTGGCAGGAAGGGAGAAGTGCGCGTCTAAAGGGAAGTCAGGGGTGCTGTACATTTTAAAACACTGGGAAGGGAAGCAGTACTGTCACTGGCTGCGTGCCGCTGATGATTTTCAGCCTGATTTGTGGGCAGCACAGGGGCTTAACGGGAGGCAGGGCCGCCATCAGGAATTATGGGGCCACTTACACAGCTTCAGGCATGGGCCCCCTGGAGCAGAGAACCGGGATGGGGGGTGCTGACGCCTGAAATTGAGAAGCAGGGGGGGGCTGCCGCAAATTTAGAAGCGGGGGTCCTTTACAAAAAAAGAAATAAAGAAAGAAATAAAGAAAAATATATATAAAAAAGGGGTGTAGCCATCTGGGGACCTCTGGGCCCTTTAATAAAAAGAAAAAAAGAAATAAAATATATATATATAAAATATATTTTAAAAAGGGTGTTGCCATCTGGGGCCCTGGGGACCTCTGGGCCCTTTAATATTTTTTTTTTAATAAAAAATAAATTACAAAAAAAAGGGGGTTGCCATCCGGGACCTCTGGGGCCTTTAATAAAAAATATATATAAAGAAACATTTATAAAAAAAAAAAGGGGGGGTTGCCATCCAGGGCCCTGGGGACCTCTGGGCCCTTAAATTAAAAATAAATAAAACAAATATATAAACAAAAATAAAAAAATAAACATTTATAAAAAAAGATAAAGGGTGTTTGCCACATGGGGACCTCTGAGCCCTTTAATAAAAAAAAAAATATATATATATATATATATATATATATATAAAGAAATAAAATATATATAAAAAAAATATTTTTTATAAAAAAAAAGGGGGGTTGCCATCCGGGGCCCTGGGGACCTCTGGGTCCTATAATAATAATAATAATAATAATAATAATAAATATATATATATATATATATATATATATATATATATATATATATATATATATAACGATTTTTTTTTATTAAAAAAAGGGGGTTGTCATCCGGGGCCCTGGGGAACTATGGGCCCCTGGGGACCCCCAGACCTCTAAAAAAAATTGGCCCTTTAATAAAAAATAAAATAAAAATATATTAAAAAATTGTCCCTTTAATAAAAATATATATTTTTTTTTATTATTTAAAAAATAAATAAAAAAAAGGGGGGGTTGCCATCTGGGGCCCCAACAGTGACAGGGCCCAGGGCACCTTCCCCATTTGCCCTGCGGTAAAGACGGCCCTGCCCAGGGCTACTCACAACCCATCAAGTGTTTTAGGTGTAAACAGCTAGGGCACAAAAAGCTAGACTGTCCGTTGAATCCATCCAGGCAGTCACAGCCATGGAGACAGCCAGAAAGGGGGAACCCCCACACATCCATGCCTGCGGCCCACTGCATTGAGGAGGAAGAACATTGGGGCGTCCTGCACAAGGCAGATCCAATACAAGCAGCTAACCAGGACAACAGGCAGCAACACAGGCAGACTGTCTGGGTGAATGGAAAGGTAGCCAATGGCCTACGTGATACTGATGCCACCATGACCCTGCTACAGAAGAACCTCATCCCAGAGAGCCAGCACACCAGAGACACTGTAGCCGTAAGAGTAGCGGGAGGCACCGTCTTCCGGCTACCCGTTGCCCGTGTTCACCTGGATTGGGGGTTGGTTTGGGACACGTGAATGTGGGGGTGATGCAGGATTTTCCAGCGGATGTACTACTGGGGAATGATTTGCCCCCCCCTTGTTTCTGCTTATGCCCCGATGTGCCCCGCTGAAGCTAACCCAGTGACTACCTGTGCCCAGACCCGTGCTGCTGGAACCAACTCGCTTGCTGCTGAGACGCGGGTAGGACTATCTTCCTCGACATGTACCTTAGATCAGGCACAATATCACAGTCTAAAATTGGAGTGTGACAAGTTGGCCAGTGAGAAATCGGAGATGCAACGACACTACATCATGTATTATGAGATGTCCCGTGGCTTGAACATTGAAATGCACAAACAGGCTGAAATTGACAAAAGGTTAAATGGGATTTGCATCCAGGTGGTGCCTTATCTCTCCCATAAGCATCAGCAACAAGTTTTGGGAGCCATTGAGAGAGCAAAGCAAGTGACTCTTCCAGAACTGAATTCCATTATTCACCCTGCAACCTTACAACTTCACCATCAGCTACCAACCTGGTAAGCAAAATGGCAATGCAGATGGATTATCCCAGGAAACAGACGTCATCCCGGCCTCCTAGTTCCAGACATCCCCAAGTTGACCCGAGAACGATCAAGCCGGGTCTGCCGTAGTGTCCCACAAGGATGGAGCCATGTAACGGGAGTCACTTTTGGGCACAGATTGAGCCAGGAAATAATGAACATATGTTGGATTGCTTTAACATGGGTCTGTAATCCACAATATTTTCAAGAATGTCTGGAAGAACTAATTACAGGTTGTTGATTCTGAACCCAACAGGTCAACAGAAAGAGTGAGTCATTCAATGTGGGAACACCGACTGTTAAGGTGTTAATGTCGTCTGCTACTGTCATGTAAATACATCTTAGTCTGGCTCCTAAGAACCTGTATAGAAAAAAGACTGCGCTAACAACAAAGAAAATTAACATCAATAAAGAACAAAGGCAGCAATAAATGTGATAAACATAGGTAGCATAAATTAAAAATAAAATTGCGCCAATGAATAGGACCAGCACAGGAGGCCAGTACTCAATATAAATCGATAAAGCCACTAAACAATGATATAGGCAAAGACACTAATGTATAGTATTCAAATAAAAATTTTCAAGTCCAAGTATATGTGAAAGAGATCAATGCAGACTCCACAAACTGGATATAGACCACCACCGTGAGCGAAACAATTCCTGTGATGAGACACCACCCGATGGAAAGGCGCTTACCACAACCACGTGTTTACGATTGGAGGAAGGGCTCCTAGTGCTGGCTGGCAACACTATTACTGCTTTTAATAACGTATCTTGCTGTAAGTACATTTTTGTCTTTTAAAAAAAAACAATTATTCGCAGAGTTACACTATTGGTCCTTCTCTCTCGATCCATCCATGCACTGAGGATCGGCCTGTCTTAGAGGACGCGAGTGCTCCCTGCCTTCCGTTTGGAATTCCCCAGGATCCGGTGTCCCGTTCCAAGGATGGAGTCTTTATATGCCCAATAATCTTGTAGTTGTGGTAAGCGGCTTTCCATCGGATGGTGTCTCATCACAGGAATTGTTTTGCTAACGGTGGTGGTCTATATCCAGTTTGTGGAGTCTGCATTGATCTCTTTCACATATACTTGGACTTGATTTTTTTTATTTGAATACTATACATTAGTGTCTTTGCCTATATCATTGTTTAGTGGCACTATCGATTTATATTGAGTACTGGCCTCCTGTGCTGGTCCTATTCATTGGCGCATTTTTTTTTTTAATTTATGCTTCCTAAGAACCTGTCATTGTGTGAAGTTCTATTGATGATAAATGTGGATTGTGAGTTAACAAGACAGTCTAAAGGTCAGATGTGTGACTTATCAGCTGTAGTTAATTAACTCATGTAGATTAGATCAAGAGCTGGTGCCAGAAGGTCTACCAAAAGATGTGTATTGGGCTCATTGTATAATGTTGTGGGTGGAGTTGGGTCATTGTTCATTGTGGTTCCTAACTGTATATAAGAAGCCTGATTTTCTCATTAAAGTCTATTCCTGTTGAACCAGAGAACAGAGCTGTGTCTCGTTTCTGGGGGGGAAATCCGTATGGGTCGTGTCGCCGGATTGTGGAGTGTCGATAAGCTGTCTTGGGTTCAGAATGGAATATCTTAAACAGCATTAACCCCTGTCCCATTTGGGGTTCCGTTACAGAACCCCAGTCTGGTGGTCTCGGAGGATGTGTTGGCCAGCATTGCAAAGTGCTTTAAACAAGCCTGGTTCTCTGCAGCGGCTATCCTTTACTTCATTTCTTTTTTATGTCTCTGCTGTTGTTCTGCTAAGCCCTGTAGTCCTCCTGCGTTCCTCTGCCCCTATCCAAATGGTGGCTATGCTTTGGTGCTTCTGAGCATGCTGGCAGGAAGTGACAACAGCAGGGACCTCCTTTGCCAGTTTTCAAGATGGCGCTGGAGTCTGCAGGTCGCATTGAGCATGCTTGGCAATGACATCACTTTCTCCCTATCTGCTCCACTTTTAAAAGTAATTTCTATTTTTATGACCTTACTACACTAGTGGTTTTGCTTCACAGAGGCTGGGACCCTGCTTTTCTTCTGGGATGTACCTTTGTGTCATTCTTCCTGGCACATTGCATGTCATTGTTTGGGGCTATGTTAGCTGTCACCTTTCTGGGTTTCACTTGTATTATATGTCTATTGATGGACTATATCCTTTAAGTGTTTATATCTTTCTTTCTATGGAGACTACTGCCCAAGCAGACCACCCTCAGCTTACAAAGGTAAGGGGTTGGGTAAGTAGTGAAAGGAGTTGTAAAGACAGAAAGTTTTTCTATCTAATTGCATTCTATGCATTAAGATAAAAAGCCTTCTGTGTGTAGCAACCTCCCCAGCACCCCCTAATACTTAACTGAGCCCCATCTCTGTCCAGTGATGTCCACAAGTCCCTCGGTCTTCCAAGACTCTCCCTCCTGATTAGCTGAGACACAGCAGTGGCGCCATTGGCTTCTGCGGCTGTCAATCAAAGTCAGTTAGCCAATCAGGTGAGAAAGGAGGTGGGGCCGAATGGCAGCTTCGTGTCTGGATGGACTTCTTGCTGTGGGGGCACTTGACAGGAGGTAGGAGCAAGGAGCAGCGAAGAGGGACCTGAGTAGAGGAGGATCTAGGCTGCCCTGTGCATATCCACTGCACAGAGGAGGTAAGTATACCATGTTTGTTATTTAAATATTTTTTTTTTAAACAAGACTTTACAATCATTAAAAGATAAATCAAAAGAGAGCCACATGACTGATACTGTCATATATTGACAACAAAACAGAGAGAACCCTCTGGGCATGCCTCCCTCTAGAAAAGCAGATGGTCCAGGAGAAGTTGCTCCAGGCCTTTCTGCCATCATCATCACTCCCGGTAAGCAAGATCACCCTCTCCACACTGCCATCCCGCCTCTCGGGGTCACCACTCCTGTCCAGGCGATAATGCATGCTGGGTTTGTAGGGCTCCAGTTCTACTAGATAAGCTAGCTTGCCCCACTTGCATGGAAGAGGCAGCTAACAATAACAGATCCTTCAGGCTAGGTACGGAATTCAAGAGGAACTGGAAGAAGGGACAATCTTCTTTATTAGGCCTCCAGAATTCAAAGTCTTCTTTGGATGCTGACCAGTTAAAATCTTTTTGAGGACACGCCTGCCCAGCCTGTGGGGGTAGGGGCCAGGCTTAGACACTACACACAGGTGTGGTCGAAGCATATGTCAGATCCTTGGGTGGTGTCAAAGATTTCATTTGGCCATCAGTGGCGGTTCAAGGGGAAACCCCCAAGCAATCATTTCCACTCAACCAGGCTTCCCACAGAGCAGAAAGAAGACAATGGTCAAATACATCATGAACCTTTTTTAGAAATGCACTCAGAAGTACCAAAAAGAAAAAAACAGGGGACCATCACCTGGTACTAGACCTAAAAGGGCTCAACAGGAAGCATTTGTCACAACTCCTTCAAGATGGAGAGCCTTCAATCAATACTGCTGGCAATACATTTTGGGGACTGGATGCTGTCTGTAGACTTATCCAACACATATCTCCACATGCTGATTCATCCCAGTTTTCAGAGGTACTTGCGCTTTGCCATCAATCACCAGTGCTTTTAGTTTTGAAGCCTACCTTTCAGGATTTCTATGGCTCCCAGGACCTTTACAAAGGTTCTGCTTCCATTTATTGTGCTCATGAGGAAGAAGGGGGCCACTGATATTTGGACGATTTACTGCTGCTGGATATTCTGGTGCAACATCTGACACTCCTAAACCTTCTAAAACATTGTCCAAACATTGCCATGCTACCCAGAGGTAGTGACTTCAGATACCAGTCTGGCAGTTGAATGCCCACTGCCTCTGGGCAACCCTTCTTCAGGCCAGGAAAAGCTCCACAAATCTTACATATAAAAAAATATAAAAAAATATGGCAGCGTTTTCTTTCAATCACCCAGCGGCAGGCCTGGAATCTGGTGGCCCTAGTTCTGGAAAAAAAATTAAAATGGGGCTTTACAAGGGCCTGAATTCATGTACCTTAAAAGTCCAGGTGCAGCCATATCAGACATTACTGGACTTAAATGGGCCACAAATCCCCTGGAACAAAATTTCCCTGCTTGGGAACTGTTAGTTGTCCTGCATTATCACAATCTCCTTTTCATCTCCCACAGTCGACTTCAGTATGGGACTTAACGCTAAAGGTGTGTTTCCTCATTGCCATAACCTCTGAGAAGCGAATATCTGAAATTTAAGCTCTTGTTACTAAAGAGGCTCAACTTATATTCTATCTGGGTATAGTAATCCTAAAACCGTCAGAACTGTTTATTCCGAGGGTAGATACCGCCTTCCATTTAAATCGGGAGATCATTCTGCCATCCTTTCTCAATGATCAGGGAATACTCCATCCACTAAATGTTGGATTAAACATAAAGGCATACCTGACAGTCACTGAACCATTCAGAAAAGCATACAGGTATAACATTCTAGTATTCCCCCACAGGACCAGAAGGCATCCTCATGCACCATATCCACTTGGTTGATCAAGATCATAAGAAAGGCCTACTCAATCCTACAGTGTCCAAATCCAGAGGGCCTGAGGGCACATTCCACGAGGGCAGTGGCAACCTCTTGGGCAGCGTATTGCAGAGTCTCTCTGGAAATGATCTGTAAGGCGGAAACATGGTCGTCTAGTAATACGTTAATTTTCGCACTATCGCATGGATACGGCACAGCTTACAAAAGTAGAGTTTGGCAGATCTGTTATCCAAGCAAGCCAAGCCGGTCCCGGTTAATACATTTGAGTTTTTTTTCTTGCACCCACCCGACTGGCAAGTTATATCCCAGTGTATGCTGCCACTATGTGCCAGGAAAACAAAAAAATGGTATACTCACCTTTTATGTAATTTTCATTTCCTGGTGCATTTTCATGGCAGCATAGAAATGCCCAATCTTGAGGTAATCGTTACAGAGGAGAGTGCTTGCCTGGGGCCTAGCTAAAAACATAGCTAACCAATTCTTTCAGGTTGTGGGGGTGGAGTCACAACCCAGTGTATGCTGCCATGAAGATGCACCAGGAAAGGAAAATTACAGAAAGGTGAGTATGCAATTTTTCATTTTCTATAACATCCTGCACGCCTACAATACCACAGCTATCTTTTTTTTTTGTCGTGAGTGAAATTTTGGGCTGCCATTGCTGACCTTCTAGAAAAAACTGTTTCCTGCCTGTTATAATGACCAATTGACTTTCGTATTTACTTTGATGATCCAGAGCAAGCACGAAGATCAAGAAAGGCAGACAAAAGTCAGATGTCTTGATCTGTATACTTGTTTCAGGAACTAAGTGGATAAGCATGACAGCCAGGGAGTTTATGAAGGAAAAGTAATGGTAATATCGATTCTTCCCCCTGATAGGGTTCCTTTAATTCAAGCCACTAAATCTAACCCTGAACTTTTTCATTTTATATAGAATCAAAACGCTTATCAAATTTTAATCTGCCATCTGTGTGCTATTCAATATATTTATACATAGTAAATGCTCTCCTAGACAGTTGTTCAAAGAACAGTTGTTAAAAGAACAAGTGTACCCATTGGATGATTTCCTCTCTTTTGCTGTTATGGTGACAACTCCAATTTGGATTATCTCATCACTTTTAGTTATGGTGACAATGGTCAGGAGGACAAATAGTGGGTTGCCCTCCCCAGCGGGGACACAAAATTGACAGGGTCTACAATTCCTCACCACTATGTCCAAATTTGTAAAAAGTGCCTTAAGACACATGTAATCAATACTTTTAATATTGAAAAGAAATATGACAAAATCTGTATACAACACCAAATCTATTTTACAAAAATGTTAGTATTAAAGTACAAGGCACCTAATCTTCTGTGTCTAAATGTTTATCAGATTCTTGTGAACCTGAACCAGCCGAGGGGCTCCATGCTGTGACCTATTGCTGGGTTTAGTTTGCAATGGGTTAAAGATGTGCAGCATTGGATGGGAAAGCTACTGAAAGAAATGATGACGGCAAAGAAGCTTAGTGCCATCCAACAGCCTAGAAGCTTTCTTATTTTTAGCACATTACAAACAGCTGATTCCAAAAAGAGAATCCATATGAGAGAACTCATTTTGGCCTGCACTGGCCAACAGATAAGGGTTTTTCAATTATCTATCTAAAAATGGAAACCATTTTCATGAATACCATTCATCTCACAAACACATACAGGTGAGTAATACCAGCTTTTAATGACATACAGAACACTATACATACCTCCCAATGTATGACAGGAATACCTCAAGCCCCACCTACCTGTCCACCAAAATTACACCCATTAATATTCACCTACCACTGGGAGTAAATATTATTTTTTCTTTTAGTTTTGGACTGAGTAGGGAACATTTGCAAATTCTGTCAGGTTTTTATTGCTGACCTAGCTGGGGGATTCTCATTCTCAGTTTGTCTTGGAAACCATCATCAGTGTGATAGAAAGTAACAGGAAGCAAACATTTTACAGGATGTGGGAGGACATCTTTTCAATGAAGACATCTGTTCTGGTGACAATTGTCAGAGAATATCTACTTTACTTTGGAGGGATTTATGTTATGACAGGAAGTTAAGGCAAATCTACCCAACGGGACACAAAAGCATACATTAGTTCCAACCACTCTATACTCTCTTCAAAACAAAAAAGTTGTAGCTTTTAAACTCTAAAGAATAAGTTCATTTTTTAGAACATGTTCCATCCGTATTTAGGGGGGGAACATGTAACATGTTTCAACAGCTGCAGCCATTCCCAGACCTTCACCCTCTCTCCTCCCCAGTGACAGCGAGCGGGCATCTTCTCCGGAAGCCCACTGTTACTCTTTGAATTGGGAAACTCTGTGAATGGAAAACGACAAGTCCCGACAGCTTTTGTAGCTGTCAGCTTGTAGTTTTCAATGAACTATCACGGCGCTGTTGACCCCTCTGGTAGCTCATTCTTTCTTCATGTCAGTGAGTATCTGGTTACTTGTACGAGGTACGAGCAAACCGATGCACTGACAGGTCTGCAGGTGTAATGCTTTATAGGCTCCCAAAACAAAAAATAGTAAATGCAATTTTTTTGCCTACAAAAAAATAAATGTATTATATTATCTTGTTAAAAGGTGAACTAATGCCGCGTACACACGACCATTTTAAATGTCATGGAAAAACAATGTTTTTCTCGACGTGACTCTTGTCAAGCCTGCGCTTTTCAGTCTTCGTGCTTTTCAGTCTGTTACAGCGTGACGAATGTGCTATCTCCATTACGAATGCTAGTTTTACCAGAACGAGCGTTCCCGTCTCATAACTTGCTTCTGAGCATGCACATTTTGTTCCCGTCGTTAAAGCGTACACACAACCGTTTTTCACGACGAGAAAAATGGCGACGACGTGAAAAACGACGAGAAGAAATAGAGCATGTTCTAACTTTTTAATGCCCATTTTTCACGTCGTGAAAAATGCTCTGGAGCCTACACACGTTTTTAGAGACCAATTTAAAAAATTGCATGTGTGTACGCGGCTTTATTCTTTAAATAAATTAAGATCAGATTTTTCTTTAGATCTTCCTCTGATTTCACGTTCAAGTTCTACACATTTAGTAGCACACATTTTAATATATCCAACATAAAAAAACTGATAATATAGAGGTGTAGAATGAATTCCATACTTATTATTTTATATCTTTTGATACATATTGAAAGATATAATAATACAGTTTTTTTTATCAAATCATTCTAAAAAATCTCAGTAGTTCTACAGCATTATGTACAAAATAAATTAGCTTAAAATACGGCATACAATTTCCCTTACCCGCTAAATCCTGAAGGTTTTTCTAAACCCAACTGAATAGTTCTTTTAAGTCTACCTTAGTTGCCTCTTGAAACTAAAGTCAGTCAACCCCCAACACCAAATACCATACTGCGGCTGTTAGATCTCTTTTCTATGCCAATTTGTCTTTTGATATCTCAGATGCTTCTCAGCTGGAAAGCATCTAAAGAAAAAGGGGGTTCTGTCAAGTTTGGAATGGAATCAACTGTTCATGGGTGACTTTCAATGGTTTTCAGAAAACATCTGGAAGCTGGAGAAATCTACAGTTGTGTGGAATAACTGCTTAAGGCCATATTCACACCTGAGCATAGCGATTTACTGGCATTTGTATTTGAGAGTTTTTGAGCTTTTCTATAAGGGTATTTTACAAGCGTTTTGCAGCTTTGGGAGTTTTTGTTTAGCCAATAGATAGCACTAGGGGGAGGAGAGGGAGAGGAAATTAGAGGTGGGGAGCTGCTGTTTGAGAAGAAAACATGCAACAAAACATTTATAAAATGCGCAAATCAGGCTTTCTATTGAAGTCTATGGTGTCAAAAACGCTTGTAATCTGCCTAAAAGAAGCTCATGTACTTTTTTTAGCGACAGACGTTTTGTTTAAGGCGACAGTATGCTCATATGTGAACAGGGGCCATTAAAATGAATGGAATTTGGCTTGTTGAGCATTTTAGAACTACAAGCTTCCAGCAGAAAATCACTCAGGTGTAAATGGGGCCTTAAGCAGGACTAAACCCTCCTGTTCTTTATACAGTCAAGGAAGCTGCCATCTTAGCCTCTGGTCCTGCACATGCGATTAGTCATGATACCAGCCATTTCATGGCTTGACAGCTGGTTGAGAGCACCAGCAACTCTAAGGCCTCGTACAGACGAGCGAACATGTCCGATGAAAATGGTCCGCGGACTGTTTTCATCGGACATGTCCGCTCGGAGATTTCGGTCTGATGGTTGTACACACCATCAAACCGAAATCCCCGCGGACAGACAGCGCGGTGACGTGGTGGTGACGTTGACGCCGCCACGTCACCAAACCAGGAAGTAAAATACTTCCACGCATGCGTCGAATCCATTCGACGCATGCGGGAGATTTCTGTCCGCTGGTTAGGTGTACTAACCAGCGGACATGTCGGACGGACGGGTTTCCAGCCGACAAGTTTTAAAGCATGCTTTAAAACTTTTGTCTGCTGGAAACCTGTCTGCTAGGCTGTACACACGGTCAGGTTTGTCCGCTGAAACTGGTCTGCGGACCAGTTTCAGCAGACATGTTTGGTCGTGTGTACAAGGCCTCACAGTTATAATTCACAGTATGCCTTGAATGTAACTGTTTTGGCAAATAGTCAAATCGATTGGTTTAGTTCTGCTTTAATTTTGTAGGCATGTCTAGAATTGTTGGGGAGCAGGGACAAGCTTTTCAACTCAAAATTTTAGAGGACCCTGTTAGATGAAACTGGCATTTATATGTAAATTCCATGCACAGATAAAAACCGACACATCCTCACTGTATCTGGATTGTTATGTTTTAATGCAGTTTAATGCAGATTAATTAACCTAATTTATGTCCCTTACAATCTATAACCCTGGGCTTCTTAAAGTGGTAACCAGTGTCAGATGCTATCTCCATATGAGCATTTAGACCAGTCACCTATCTGCCCATACGGTATTTGGCATATTTACCTCAGTGACATTGGGGTTGCATATTCTCAGCTTTGCTTGAATGCAGCATTCCAACTCATAATACTGCCACTTGGTGCATGTTCCTTGATTGAGGTTTAAATCATTGCCTCAATGCCTACAGGGAAGTGTAGTTCACAGTTGGCTATGTCACCATTCTGGGACAGAGTCACCAAGGGGTCCCTCTGCAAGACCAGTTTTAGGCTCTCTATTCAACTGCTGACCAAGTCAAAAAAACGTTGTATTTAATAACAACTAGATAGAATTGAGCAGTGTTCAAGTCTACATGACAGTTGAGGTCCTAGCACAAATCCGACCTGCATCAAGTAAAAATGGACCTCAAATTGTATGTCCCCTGGAGCCGTAGTACCAACAGCACTACACTTCCTTAAGCAGGCATAATTTAATGTCACAAAGGATGGAAGCATGGAAGCACTAAATAAAGAATTAAAAAAGGACACATAAAAATGTTAAAATAAAATACCCTGTAGGCCTATTTACAGATGTTTCAGAAGACTAGATGATTAAAGTGGTTGTTAACCCACTAAGTACAATTTGCACCATCCTCTCTGTTTGTTAATGTAATCTGCTCCTGTGTCTGTGCCTTATAAAAATGCAGCTATATACTAATTTTTAAAGCGCAGATCGCCGCTCATGTTACCCACCTGCTCTCTCTTTTCTTGGCCTGAGAGCTGCAGCAGGTGGGGCCATTGATCCCCCACTGACTTCAGTCAGGAGTGGAGGAGGAGAGGGGCAGTGGGTCACGTGAGGCACAAACACAGGAGCAGATTACATTAATAAACAGAGAGGATACTGTAAAAATTAAATAGTAATTAAATAGTAATTTTAGCAGCAGGAGGGGAGGGGCACGGACACAGAGCTGACAGGCAGGGAGGGGAGGGGGAGAGGACGGAGGAGAGCACAGAGAAGAGAGCAGATGATGGAGGCCCATAAACTGACCACGGTGTCAGGGCTCAGCAAACATAATACACCATGGTCAGTTTACAAAGAGGAAGGCGTGGCCAGGAAGTATCAGCCAGGTATTTCAGGTGTTACAGGGGGCCAAATGACACAGCACAATCACTGTGCTGTATAACATGCTTTAAAGGAACAGAATCTTTTTTTTTTTTTTAGGTTAACAAACCCTTTACAGGTCCACTACTCACCATTGGGATCTTAACCATCTGCTGGTGAGTATCAGATTGCAGCCTACATAAATATTAAAGCCAAACTCCAACCACATTTGTTTCAGTTTCACGTAAGTAGGAGAATTGGCTAGAACCTCTATCAGATTTTATAGGCTGTTTGTGTCACTCACTTAGGATATGTTCTGTTAATTTCTGACAGTCATTAAATACGGTAGGCAGAAAGTAAAGAGTAATCTCTCCAATGGGAACAAAGAGAGCAAAAACAGTCTGGTAGAGGTTTGAACCCTTCTCTTTGCCATCTAGTTCTAAAGTAAAAGTATTGGCTTAAGTTGGATTTTAATAATTGCAGTCTACATTATGTGGATGATGTTCCGTCGATCAAATAAAGAAGGGACAAGGATTATGTTAATTGCAAAACAGCTATTGGAGGCAGAGACTACTACAAGGGAGGGCTACAAATACTCACAAATTGTGGTAATGCTGACAAATTTCAAAACTGATTACCCTCAGGGAAATATCCGTATCCATTTACACCTATAGTACAGTACCAGCAAGAACCCATAAAGCAGTTCTGTTTATATCTAAATAGTAACTTATTCAACATAAAACATCACCATCGAAATAACTTACATTAGAAACTTTTTATCAAACATTTTTTTCATAAACATATAAATGTAGTTACATTATTTCATCTTTTAAAAAATCCCATTAAGTAATAATATACATGCACCTTCTAATATCGAAAGCTGAGTTTGCTACGTTTCGAGGAATAAGAAGTATATTTTTACTTTTGAAAGTATGAAGGTCTTTAGGTTTATTTTTCCTACAGAAAAATAAGATTTAAAAAACGTAGCCTTCTGTAAAATGCTTTTAAAATTCATCCTCTATCCATCAGGGATAAATTAGGTTTAATGTACTAAAAAAAATAGTACATTTTGTACAATTTTTTTGTGTTTTAAGTTGTCAATAAATGGCAGTAAGCAGATTTCGGATTGGGCATGGCTTGCAATGATTCTATAGAAATAGCTCCTTTCCAAATATACATATATTCTGTATTGGCATAAATATTTTACCTGGGAGATTATTCACATGTGCAAAATTAAAAGACATTTCAGCTGTACGATGTTCATATTCGCGGAAGAAAATGTGTGACAGTCATTGCAGGTGAAATTTTCGTTCCTCTTTTAATTTTCCCATGCTTGCTTATTCCAAGGTAAGAACCTTTGTATAGATGAGATTCGTAGGCATTATAATTGTTTGATAGCAGAATTTCCTTAAACTTGCACTCATCCTGAAACGTTGCCTACAATAAAAAGAAAGGGTGCTAAAATGTACAATATATCACCGAAACATCCCTGGACTTTATGGCATTTTATAGTCTTCTGTGGTGATTTGCTACTTGGGTTGCAGGAATTGTTGACCAATTGCACCACAACAATGTGTTATCTATTCCCCTTGTAGATTTCTGTCCAAAAGTTACATAAAAAAAATGATAAATCAAATTTATAAAATTTGTTTTGTGACACCTACAGGTACAAAATAGGTAACCAATAAGATTCAAGTTTCCCAGCGGAGGTTAGAAGGTGAAGTCAAGTATTTAACAAAATTCCAGTAGAATAAAACCCCTTCATTCCTTTTTTTGTCCTGCTCAATCATAAGATTTATTATGATGATGTAGAAGCATGAATGGATAAACAAACCTCAAAGAAGAAACTCTACGCATTTCACAGAAAATGCTTAATTGTAATTATCATTGATTGACAAACACAACATATCAACCTCCTTTTTCATTTTCTCTAGTTTGTAGGCCTTTGGTTTTAATAAAAAGCAAACTCCTTATGAAGGCTGTTTAAAAATTGTAAATGATATACTGTATATATTTGTATGTTAAATTGAGTGGCCGCAATAGTGATTTTTTGATGTCATTAAAGTATTACACAGCTAAAATGACATGCAGGTCAGTTATGTTACTGCCCAGCCGCATTACTTATCTCTGAACCATGTTCATCTCTGTGTTTGGTTGCAAACGGCTAACTTGCCAAGTCTACTTTCTACCACTTTAAATAAGCCTTTTAGCATCTTTACTAAGTGCACAGAGAGTATGGGAACAAGATGTACTTAGCAGAAGAACATGCATGATCCTGTGGTCACCACTACTAAAAAGATTAGTAAGATGTGTTCTTACTTAGGCACTGAGCTACAAAAGGAATGGCTTTCTAGGCATACCACTACTGTCTACTCTTGCGGTTTTCACTGTAAGAAATATAGAAGAATAGAAACTTGTCTTCAAGGAATAAGTAATGTTGCTATTACACCATCCATAAGCAAGCTTTGGAACTCTGTTCATGGGTGGAATTTCCCAGCATGCTCTATTAGCTTCTGGAGACAAGAATTTAGCTACAGGGATGGCAAAGATAGCACAAGCCACTTATGAATTTGTTATAATGCGTAAGGTATTTGTGTGTACATTACATGCTATTAATAAAGTTGTTGTAAGGTCTTGTTTTCTATTATAGGGCTTAAAATTCTTAGTTATGTCCCTGGCTGAAATGACTAGGCAATGTGGGACTTGTGGTTTGTCACAGCTGGAGGTCTATTGGTTGTATAATATTTAAAGCTTAAAGTGGTTGTAAAGCCTGAAGGCATTTTTTTTTACCTTCATTCTTTTTATATCTTATTGACACACAGAGCGGGACTTGGGAGAGAGCTCACACAAGTGCCCCCATAGCAAACGGCTTGCTATGGGGGCACTTGGAGAAGAGGAGGAGCTGAAAGCGTCGGCAGGGGAACCCAGAAGAGAAGCATCAGGGTTGCTCGGTAGAAAACCATTTCACAAAACAGGTAAGTATAATATGTTTGTTTAAAAAATGTTACTTTTAATATCACTTTAAAGTGGATGTAAAACCGATTCATGAAATCTGACCTGGCTGCATATATCCGAAGAGTTTACTTATCTCTCGCCAAAGTCCTAAGTCCCGTGTCTTTCTGCTGCTTCGTTCCCCTATTATCAGCATTATAACTTCTGACAAGCTCTCCGACACAGGAGATAAAAGCAGCTGAAAATTTGTGTCGGGGAGGTTGTTGCTATAAATAGATTAGCAGAGAGCTGATCTATTCACAGCACAGCTCTGCATGTTTCTTTCTTCCTCTGCTTATGTGGGGGGGGGGGGGGTTGGGTGTGTGCGTGCCTTTCAGTTGCAGTAGTTCAAGGAACATGATAGAAGGAGAGCAGAGTCATAGAAAAGCTCACCAGACTGCTTCTTCACCTTTCATTGTTCAATCACAAGCTAGGGGACAAACAAGATCAGGAGGAAGTCACACTGTTTTAAGTTACTCCTGTCCCCGAGGAGAAAATGTATCATCTTTCTTGGTGGGCTGGATGCTAAGCTAGCATGATCAAAATCCTTCCCCCTCCCCCACTGCTGTTCGCCAACACACCTTACAAGGAGATGTATATGCAATGAGCTCCTATTGACAGCGCCTTTCTCCGGAACCAGACACTTGCCCGAAACAAGTGCTGTCACAAGAAATGCAGGGTTCAAATAGCTTTCCAGTAAAAGCTTGGAAATGTTTCCCCATTTGCACCTTCTCTTTGCCTCTGAAGAGTGACAGACTCTGCTGGTTCCACCACCCAGCCTCCAGCACCATAAAAACCAATGATGCCATGTGGCTAGGCTGCCCGAACCATGGAAACACAGGATGATGTGCGGTCTCCCCGCTTGCATCCGGGCAACCAGTGATTTTGATTTGCCAAGTGATGGATCCAACTGAGCCTTTCTTTGCTTAAAGAGGCAAAGAGCGGTGAAATAGGAACTGGCTGCCAGAGTTACAGTAATGCCATATTAGAGGGGTGGCAACACAGCAGTGGGCAGCTTAGGGGGATAGTCTGTGTGAATAACATCAATGCTCCTGACAGGTGCATGATTTCACTGAACAGTGGCCAGTGGCAACTGAGCACTGCCTGACTTCAACAATAACAATGCCAACAAATCGGGCTTCTTACAGGGGAGGAGCTGACATGCAAGAACTAAAGAAGGGATTTTCTTCATAATTCATTAGCGTTTTACTGGAGAGGCAAAGAGACTTCCGGTCACCGCTCTCTGCTCTGCCCCTCCAGCCGTCACTGAAGAGGACGATGGGGCTGGTACCAGCTGCCAGTCAGGCATCTGGGTGGATTCTGACATTATTGTCAAGATACTTCCAGAGCCTGGAGCTGATTCTGGTTCAGAAGTACATGCACTCCTGTGACCCAGAAGTAAAGTATGGCTAAAAACCTTTGGCTAAACTTCTCTTTTAACTGGTGAAGAGAAACAGCAGATCTTCTGCCCTGCCAGACAGGGCTGTGCAGATTGATGGGGCTGTGGACTGAATGGTCAGAAATACAAATTATTTGGCTTCCATATGTGTATTTCATCTGTGTATTTAGTTGTTTGCCAGGAACTAGCCTGCATTAGCAGAGTTTACCTTGAGTGGAACCAGAGATATGAGCAGCTAAAGTTATATGCAAATCCATTTGTTTTTTCTGTTCCTGCATCCTTTGTCCCCCAGTTGAATCACCTTTGATGTGATGGGAAGCCTTACTGTCCAACATGGAGGCTAGGGCCAAGCTTAGGTTCAAAACGAAAAGTAGAGATTTGCAAATAACTTCAGTTGCCTGTCTCTTTTTTGATGTGTGATCTCACTTAAAATATGATTTCAGCCAAAAACAGTAGAATAAAAGTAAATAGGCTATTAAAAGACAAAATAGCCTTTTCTGCAATATTCAACTTAAAGTGGATTTCCACCCAAAAATTGAACTTCCGCTTTTCGGAACCCTCCCCCCCACCGGTGTCACATTTGGCACCTTTCAGGGCATAGATAGCCGCATTATCTGCGGGTATCTACGCCACTTCCCGTCCCCCACACTGTCTTCTGGGAGAAACACTGGTCCCAGAAGACAGCAAGGACCATTCGGATAGTGCAGCGCGAGTCGCGCATGCGCAGTAGGGAAACAGGAAGTGAAGCCACAAGGCTTCACTTTCTGATTCCCTTACTGAAGATGGCGGTGGCACCCGAGAGCCTAGCGATAGCTCGGCTTCGGGTGCCGACTTTACGGGCATGCTGGACAGGTAAGTGTCCTTTTAAAAGTCAGCAGCTGCAGTATTTGTAGCCGCTGACTTAAAAAATAAAAAAATTAGGGAGACCTCGGCTTTAAATACAGAAATTTTCTCTGCAATATTTTTTTCTGCCACTAGATGTCCTCAGTCTAATAGCCAACATCATTCAACCAATTTCCTCTGAGCCCAGGTCATCTTGGACCTGTCCCAGCCTGTGATTGAACAGTGAAGTAAGAAGCATCATTGGCTTTCTCCTAGTAGGGGTATCATGTGGGGGGGGGGGGAATTGTCCTCTCTACTTCAATAACATTGGTTTGAGTAGCTGTGGCGGATCAGTGTGCAGCCATGGGCGTCCGCTTCATAGGGCAAGGGAGGGCGCTTGCCCCCCCCCCCCTAGAAATCAGTGCCATGATCATCGGTGAGAAAAACAGCGGGCAGGAAGCAAGGCGGCGGCACGGCGAATCCAATTAGAGCCGCTCTCTCTCTCTTCTATCTCCAGCTGAGAGGGGGGGCTCCATTTTTATGATATTGTTATTCAAAGTTGCTAGTTGCTTGAAAGTTGCATCTGGTTTCTCAAACCATTGCATGCCTGCTCTTATATGTGATAATGACTAAGCCCCTCCCCTTCATGACATTGTCAAAAAGGGACCGAGCATGGATGACCTTAAAATTATGCCCCTCCCTGAAAAAAGTTCAGCGGACGCCCATGTGTGCAGCCATACTAGTTTGTGTTACATGTACATGCTGCTGGAACTGAATAGTATTTTATAAGGAGGGGGGGGGGGGCAGTGCCATAGGATGACATTGCAAGGTGGCACGGGAAGCTGATAATTGCAACACCAATTTACAGTGTCACTACCCTGGCTTTAAAGAGTGACAGGAAGGTTTGACTTTAAAAAGAAGCTGAAGAGTGTTGCAAATATTTGAACAACACCTGACATATATGCAGTTCAACTGTGTATTTAGTTGTTTGGCTGGAGTTCTAGTTTAAATTTCTGTGAGGATTATACAAGGGCTAGTGTGTCACAGGATATTAAGTGGTCACCTTATAGCTGGCTCCTCTGGGTAGATCTCGGTATACCCAGAACCTGGGACTGACTACGGATAATCCTCAACACTAATAGCTAAAACAGTCTAAAATAACGCCCTCATATCTGTGCATGAGGTCAGGCTGCGCTTATAGAGCCTACCGGAATTAGCGTGACGTCAGTCCCTGCAAGGATGCCGCAGTGTACCCATGTGCGGGGTGACCTTACCAGCTAAGTACAGTATGCTGAGATTTGGTGCCTTTACAAGACTCTTTGGAAAGTCATTATTTGTAAAGGATAAGAGCGTGTTATGACAGTCGGTGCCTGGAAGTCTACATCCAACAATAAATCTCGTCCTTCTGCTTCCAAGTCGCATGGGTCAGATGCCACCTGTTAAGCTCTAACCCTCAGCGAGCTGATATACATTAGCGGGGCTGTTCTTTTTTATTTGCCCATAACGTATTTATAGTGCAACTTATATTTGAAAACAAATACACTATGGTGACCAGATCCAAAAACGGGATTAGAAAACGTGACATTTAATATTTTGCAGGGTAAAGAAAGACGCAGGAATATAATCCTGTAGCTCGAAGGCTATTTTGTGCTTGTGCAACTGAAATGAAAAATGCATGCATCCCTCTCCATGAAATTAAAGTCGATGTGAGCCCCAACTAAATGATATTTAGTCTCCTAAGCGCTGTGTATAATAAACTTATTTTTTTTATAAAATACTTGTTTCCACTTTTTTTTTATTCCTTTGATGTATCCCAATGCTGCTTATTTCCTACAACCTCTTTGCAGACACTTTGGGGTTGATTTACTAAAGGCAAATAGACTGTGCACTTTGCAGTGTAGTTGTACTTTGCTAGAGCAGTTGCTCCAGAGCTTCGTAAATAAGCAGAAGCTCTGCTGACTTCCATCATCAAATTACATGCTAGCAAAAATGCTGTTTTTCTATTTTCCTTGCACGTGATTGGGTATTTGCAAAGTGAAGCTTTGCCTCATTTACTAAGCTCTGGAGCAACTGCACTTTGTAAAGTGCACAGTCTATTTGCCTTTAGTAAATCAACCCCTTTTTGTCTACATGACCTTCAGTAGTGACATTTCTCATGGCAGGTTTCCTGTTGTTGACAACACTGGACCATGTCTGCACAATCTTGTAGTCTCCATTCGAAGCCTGATTGACAACATAGGACCACAACTTGCAGATATTATTTTAATGAAAGCTGTGCCCATTATAAGGTGTCCCCACTCTCCTGCTGAATTTTATTTTTTTATAGAGCACAAGAAAATTGCAAAGGTGGGTGAGAAACTTTCAGGTGGCAATGAAATAAGCTGTGAATTAGGGCAGGAGAACTTATTGTTGGAGTACTCTAAGACCCCTTTTAGGTGGTTTAGCGATAGAGATAGCACATGTAAAGCGCCTGAAAACCGCCTCCCATTCATTTCAGTGTGACTTTTCACACTGGGGCTGTGCGCTTGCGGGACGTTAGGGAAAAGTCCTGCAAGCAGCTTCTTTGGTGCAATTTGGGAGCTCTGGGCCAGATTCTCGTACCTTTGCGGCGACGCAACGTAACCCGTTTACGTTACACCGCCACAAGTTTTCAGTGTTAGTGCCTGATCCACAAAGCACTTACCTGTAAACTTGCGGCGGTGTATCGTAAACACGTCCGGCGCAAGCCCGCCCAATTCAAATGGGGCGTGTACCATTTAAATTAGGCGCGCTCCCACGCCGGACGTACTGCGCATGCTCAGTTTGGAAATTCCCGCCGTGCTTTGCGCGATGTGACGTCATTTTTTAGAACGGCGACGTGCGTAGCGTCCATTCGTATTCCCGGACATCTTACGCCAAAACAAAAAAAAATTGAAATTCGACCCGGGAACGACGGACATACTTTAACATGGCTCGACTAAAGTTAAGCCATGTTAAAGCAGGTGTAAATTTGCGACGGGAAAAAATTACTAGCGACGACGTAACGAACGCGAAAACCGTTGCGGATCGCCGTAAATGCTCATTAGCATACCCGACGCAGGAAAATGACGCAAACTCCACCCAGTGGCGGCCGAGGTACTGCATCCTAAGATCCGACGGTGTAAGTCAATTACACCTGTCGGATCTTAGGGCTATCTATGCGGAACTGATTCTATGAATCAGTCGCATAGATACTCTGAGAGATACGACGTCTTATCAGAGATACGCCGTCATATCTCTTCTGTGAATCTGACCCTCTGTTTTTAGCGTTCCCAAAACACCCTGCCCATTGAGATGAATTGGCAGCGCTTTCCAAGTGCCTGAAAATCGCTTCAGAAGCCCTGCAACATGGGCGCTTTTAACCCCTTCTTTGGGGTTAAACAGTGATTTAGCGCTAACGCGGCCGTGGCCCCAGGGGTCTAAATATATAAGTAGCCAATGACTGACTCTGCCCACTGAGCTCCACCTATAATTGAAATAGAACTTTTGGGTGGATTGGCCCTTTAAAACCACACATTTGATTTAATTTGACAAATGGGGGTAAAAACTGTTACAAACTTTCTGTATGTATATAGCTATACTGTATATTGCTGTTAGTGCCAGACTGTCGGTTAAAAGAAGCCATGTTATCTAAAAGACATAAATCCATAGAGCAAATGTATTTCAGTGTTACATCTATTCATTCACAATTCATCAGATACATCACTGAGGATGCAGCCTGTCCATTCAGTAGAGACATCCCTGAGAACACCCATCCATCACTAAGATTGCAGCCTATCCATTCAATGAAGACTCAATGAGAATACAACTCACTGGAGACTATTGCCTTGTACACACGATCGGTTTTCCCGGGGGTAAAAAGTCCGCTGGGAAAACCGAGGGGAAAACCGAGAACCTGCTCGGTAGCTCCCCCTACATACGGCCGGGTTTCCCGGCAGGAAAACTGCCATGAGAGCTTTGGTCGGGAAACATGGCCTTGTGTATGCTCCACCGCAGGTTTTCCCCATAGGTAAACTGCCGGCTTAAAAACCGCCGGGAATTCCGGCGGGAAAAAAGAGAACATGTTTTCATTTTTCCAGCCGGGTGTTCCCGGCGGTTTTCCTGTTGGGAAAACTGCAATGGAGCATACACACGGCCGGTTTTCCTGGCCAAAAGCTGTCATGGCAGTTTTCACGATAGGAAAACCGGTCATGTGTACGAGGCATTAGAGACAACCCTAAAGATGCAGACTATTCATTTACCGGAGACTAGACACATCACTGAGGATAGAGCCTACCCACTTACTTAATACCACTAACATCACAGAGAAAGTAGTCCATCTATTCATGAGATGGCAGTGACATCCCTGAGGATGCAATCTATTCATTCACTAGACATTCACTAGAGATCAGTTATATCACTGACAACCCATTCATTAGAGAGCAGTGATATCGCTGAGGCTGCAGACCATCTATTCATTGACGACCAGTAACATTATTTGAGAATGCAGTCCACCTATTCACTAGAGATCAGTGACATCCCTGAGGATGCAACTCATCCATTCACTGAAGTCTAGTGGCACCACAGTCCATCTAGAGACCGGGAACAATGCAATCTATTCATTTACTGCCACCGGAGACCAGTAAATTCATAGAGGATATAGTCCAACAATTCAGTCTATCATTGACCACAAATGAAATTGTGGCGCAAACAAATGCTAATCCACATAAGTTAGCCTCTACTTAGGAGTTCATAAGCATGTCATCATATCAGTGATAAAATTAAGTCCAATGTCCCAGGAAGTGAGGAGAGCCACATGGCAGGATGTGATGTCACACCTGGGGGGGCTGGTTATTATGGTAACGCATTTTGGAACTCCTATTGTCTCCATTCTCAAACCAGTCACAAATTAAAATACAGTGGAAACAACAGGAAATCTCTACTATGTGTGAAATTAAACAAAAAAAAAAGTGTGCTCCAAATTCACAAATGAATGAATATATAAAATGACACCAATTCATCAAATATGTGCAAATTAAATAAACGATTAAATATAATAGAATTCCATCAATTCATTAAAATGTGTGCATTCTAAATAACCAAAGTTCATGAATATAAGCATGCAAACAATTCTGGAATCCACCAGTTCATCTGTATTTTCTCCCATGAGTATATGTGATCAAAATTGTGGCTATCACCAAACCACCACCATCATTCTGCACTCTCCAGAAGAAATGGCCGTACAAATTATAAGCAGCATCAACGCTCTATAAACCAATATAGGCAGACTCCTCTTTTCACAGAGGCTCTGGTCCCTTTAAATATCAGACAACTTAAATAAACTTCACTTGGGCAGTAATGGGCATTGTAGGTCTGTTGCTGCTGCTCAAGATTGATGGGGCAGCATGACCTAAGCATGCAAAGCTCTACCCCAGAAGGCCCAAAAAAAAATTCGGCATCAAAGAAATTAAAGAGTATTTGGAGCCAAAATGTTTGTTTTAATTTTGGATAGAGTGGTGGGGGGGGGGGGACAACCTCTCTGTTTGTCCTGGTGACAGGGATGGACTGGCCATTGGGACTACAGGGAGTTTCCCGGTGGGCCGATGGCTCAGTGGGCCGGCTTCAGTGACAGCGAACCGCCGTCCCCCTCCGCTCCTCTGTCTATCCCTTCCCACAGCGCTAACCTCCTCTCCCTGCCCACAGCGCTCACCTGGGGGGAACTAAGAAGCAGGGGGAGGACCAGACGAGCAGGGGGGACGACAGAGGAGCATGGGGGAGGGGACAGACAGCTGACTCAACAGCTATGGCCAGGGAGTTTCTCACTTCTGCCTAATCTTGTCTCATAAGGGGGGGGCACCAAACTGATTCTTTGCCCCGGGTGAAATAATGTCTAGCTTCCCCACTGGTACTGCCTATAAGAGTACCAGTACCAGTCATTCTACTCTAATAAAGTAGAATGGCTAGTGGCTAGTGAAGTGGGAGAGGGGGCTTGGGTGGCCGGGGGGGGGGGTGCGGGAGTTGTCCGGCCACCGTGGGAGAGACCTGTCAAAGTAGGCCAGTCTGGATGAAGTCCAGGGCCAAATTTTTGTCCCAGTCCAGCCCTGCCTGGTGATGACTGTCACATGGATGGAAAGTAAGTTAAAATCACAAATTTTGAGTTGTCGCCAAAACAGGATTTGAAGGGACATCTTCTTATAGGAACACCTATTCCACAACAACTGGCTAAGAGGGGACCTCACATTGAGAAACGGTTTGACCTCACTTCCTGCTGTGTCTACAGGACAGAAAGGGAAGGGTAATCTCCCTAATGGGATGCACATGGCAAAATGGATGGGGTTTTAACCCTTCTCTACTTTATCCAAAATTGAAAATAAATTGGACTTGGAGTAAATATTTACAACCCATCTTAACACAAGTAGTATCATAAGAATATCTGGTACTTACTGAAGCATATACTCTTCCTTTGTTGTTCATCGCTATAAAGCGTTCAGTCTTCACACCGTACAAGCTAATAACTCCTCTTTCTACTGTGGAAATTTCTAAGAGACCTGAACAGACAAAATAAAACTGTTAATATTTGTGTCATAAATCCTCACAGGTAAATGCTACTGAAATGAAACGTTGGGTTGGCGTATAAAGGATGTTGAAACAAAAGCCACATTTCCAAATCATTTCCCAAGCAGGTTATAAATAAGAGGGAACCTCTGGCTCTGGGAGATTGTCTCCAAATATCTCCTTTTAGGATTTAAGTCAAAAACATCACAACTTATTTTCTAATTGGTGGAAGTCCCCCTGCCAATCAACTGCTTTAAAAAGATGAGCAGCTCAGAGGTCACTTTCGGGGTTAATGGCCAGTTCAGGTATGTAGTTTAGAGGTTCTAACATCTCCCTTTTTAATTTATGTGTTTGTTTTATGTCAGTAACTCAGAAAGTATTTCAACCATATCTAAACTGAAGAATAGAAATGTAATATATGGCAACTAACCAGTCTTAAGATGTAGTGGCTGCATTTGTTTTCTATTTTCAATTATTTTTTTACCTTTACGCTCAACTCGTGATCATGCTAGTTACACACTTCGGGCTAGATTCAGCAAGAATTTACGCCGGCGTATCTATTGATACGCCGCGTAAATTCAAAGCTGCGCCGGCGTATCTTCTTTCTGTATTCAGAAAGCAAGATACGCCGAAATTAGGCTAAGATCCGACTGGCGTAAGTCTCTTACGCCGTGGTATCTTAGTTGCATATTTACGCTGGCCGCTAGGTTGGGCAGTATGTGTACTAAGTGATTGGTCTTCTCAGTGATGGTTCAGCAGGACACAGCTATGGGATATAGACTTGCAAACTTATGCCGCGTACACATGATCGGAAATTCCGACAACAAAACCATGGTTTTTTTTTTCAGACGGAATCTTGGCTCAAACTTGTGTTGCATACACATGGTCACACAAATGTTGTCGGACATTCCGACCGTCAAGAACACGGTGATGTACAACACTACAACGAGCCGAGAAAAATGTTCAATGATTCCGTGAATGCGTTGAATTGATTCTGAGCATGCAGGTTTTTATTTGTGCGTCGGAATTGCATACAGACAAACGGAATTTCCGACAAGAACATTTCTTGTTGGAAAAATCGAGAACCAGCTCTCAAATTTTTGTTGTCGGAAATTCCAACAGAAAATGTCCGATGGAGCGTACACACGGTCGGAATTTCCGACCAAAAGCTCACATCAAACTTTTCTTGTCGGAATTTCCGATCGTGTGTACGCGGCATTATGCTCACTGCTCCTCCAGAGGAAGAAGATGCCACAGCTGGGTAGACTCCTGACAAAATAAATGTCAGTGAAAAAAAAAACAAGTTCAATGGAGGGGTAGGGGACAGTGATTAGAAATTTTACTTGCTCGTAGATTGGCTTAAAGCTCCAACCAAAACATTTTTGTGTCACCTTTGGGGAAGAGGGATCTGTCTATTAAGGACAAAGACAGCGCTGGCAGAGGTCCTAGTCAGGGCCAGATTAAGAACATCATGGGCCTGGTGCTTAGGATTTTGGTGGGGCCTTTTAGGCTGCATTCACACCTCCGCGACAAGTAACGCCGCGTACGCGGCGTATTTTGCCGCGAATAGTGTAACTTTTTTTTTACAAATCCTTCCTATTGCTTTGTATGGCCAAACGCCAATGCCGCCTGAAAAAAAGGGTCCGGGACTTTTTTTAATGCCGCAGGTGTACGGCGTCTATGAGATGTGAACCATCTCATAGACAGCAATGGGAATTCTCCCCTCCAGCGGCACGAGCGGCCGGCGTCGGGCGTTTTGTCGCGGAGGTGTGAATGGGGTGTAATAAATAATAAATAAATGCGTAGGAATGACATGAATGCAGCCCAGCCAAGGCAAGTGACCAAAGGCACAGAACCCAGAAGGAAGACCGGGTGAAGATGGAAGTGTCCAGGCCCCGCCTGATTCATCGCAGCACTGGAGGGCTCAGTCTGAAAATTGAAGTGTACACTAATGTGCTAATATGCTGTGCATACTTGTACGTTGTGGCATAACCTGCCCCAGGGCCTCTAAAAAGTAGTAATGTCAGGAAAGTTTACTACCGCTTTATTATCACAGGATCCCAGGAGCCTCTCATGGGGCCCCCTACTGACCCGGTGGACGGTGGCCCTTGGGCAGTGCCTAAGTGCACAGTTGCCAACATTTAAAAAATATTTTCAGGGCCACTTTTTTATATAAGTGCTATATTTAGAGTAGCTGAGATCCCCGATGTTCCTCTATACATCATAGTAGTAAAAATTAAATGAGTATTAATAATGGAGCAGAACAAATATGAGAACTGATATTTCCTTTAGTTGAACTAACAAAAGTGTGTCCATTCTAGAGCTGGTAACATTGAGGATATTCAGTATAATTTTAAAGAACTGTTTTTGTGGGTAAGCGACATAGGGGAGGAGTATGGACGGTATATAAGTGGGAGGTATGTGCAGGCGAGGGAGAGGAATGTGGAGGGTCTAACAGTGGGCACTATGTACAGGAGAGGAGTACAACGGGTACGGAAAAAAGCACTATGTACAGGAGAGGAGTGTGAAGGGTATGACAATGGGCAGTATGTACAGGAAGAGTGAGGGGGTATGACAGAGGGTAGTACGTACCAGAGAGAAGTGTGAAGGGTATGATGGGGCAGTATGTACAGGAGAGGAGTGTGGAGGGTATGACAGTGGGCAGTATGTACAGGAGAGGAATGTAGTCGGTATGATAGTGGGCTCTATGTATAGGAGAGGAGTGTGGAGGGTATGACAGTGAACACTATGTATAGGAGAGGAGTGTGGAGGGTATGACAGTGGGCACTATGTATAGGAGAGGAGTGTGGAGGGTATGACAGTGAGCAGTATGTACAGGAGAGGAGTGTGGAGGGTGCGACAGTGGGCACTAAGTACAGGAGAGAAGTGTATGACAGCAGGCACTATGTACAGGAGAGGAGTGTGAAGGGTATGACAGTGGGCGCTATGTATAGGAGAGGAGTGTGGAGGGTATGACAGTGGGCACTATGTACAGGAGAGGAGTGTGTAGGGTATGACAGTGGGTACTATGTATAGGAGAGAAGTGTGGAGAGTATGACAGTGGGCACTATGTACAGGAGAGGAGTGTGGAGAGTATGACAGTGAGCACTATGTACAGGAGTGGAAGGATATTTAGGGACTGAGTAGTGGTTAAGTGGGTCATACATGGATTGAAATTACGCCAATTATGCAGAGACCAGCCATAGTCAATCTATGTATGGGCTAGCTGGTTTTACACAAGTCAATCTATTAATCAACTTGAGTACAACCAGCCTGTTTTTTTTTTCTTAAAACAATCAGTGCTGCCAGCTAAAGTTAGCAACACTGATCATTGTACTCACTGGCAGAACACAATAACACTGCAGCAGTGATTCCCCCATCCACAGGTCAGCAGGTGAGAGGGTGTGTGGGGACAGGCTGGGGAGAGATACTAGTCAGTGGCTGGGTAGGCACTGGTACTATCAGAGCCAGATACACACAGGTTACATACGCCACGATCGTTAGAACGAGAACAATAATTCTAGTACTAGACCTCCTCTGTAACTCTAAACATGTAACCTAAAAAAATGTAAAGCATCGCTTAGGATACCAAAAAAAATTGTGCTAACTTAACTAACTAACTGTTTGTTTAATGAATGAAACATTTTTTTCCAAAAAAACATGTTTGAAAAATTGCTGCGCAAATACCGTGCTAGAGCTGCACAATTAATCGTTAAAAAAATCGTGATCTCGATTCAACCCCCCTGACGATCTTCAATGCAGAGTTTGCTGATTCTTTCATATAACAAGTGGAGAGACTTTCAGCTGTCAAAAGAAAATATCTGGGCAGTCTGCCAAGTTTTTAACAGGAAACATTGTAACTAACCTTCCTTCTTAGATCAAAGGGATACACTTCTGTGTGTAAAGAACAAATCTGGGCAGTCTGCGAAGTTTGTAAACAAAATGAAACATTGTAACTAACTAACATTGTAACTAAATTTAACCACTTAAAGTCCAACACTTGTTTCTTAAGTTAGAAAGCAATATTATTTGCTAGAAAATTACTTGGAACCGCCAAACATTATATATATTTTAGCAGAGACTCTAGGGAATACAATGGCTATTGCTGCAATATGTTATGTCACACTGCATTTTCCCACTTCAATGAATAATAAAAACCATAAAAACAAAACAGTGAAGTTAGCCCATTTTTTTTTTTTTTGTTTTAATGTGAAAGATGATGTTACGCCGCAACAATCGTGAGAGAATCGTGATCTATCTTCTAAGCAAAAAAATTGCAATTCTCATTTTAGCCAGAATCGTGCAGCTCTATACCGTGCAACATAAAAAGTGCAAAGACCACCATAGAGTAATTTTCTAGCAAAAAACAAATGATGATTTTTACATGTAGTAGAGAAGTGTCAGAATTGGCCTGGGTGGCAAGGGGTTAATTACCATGAGTAATATACAAATAATTATTATAAGCACTGTGATCCTATCAGTCTGCTGTAGTGTGTCAGCTTGTATTTATATTGGCCGCTCTGAATGTAGCTTCTGACAGGCTGTGCAAGCAGGCCCGTATCTCCGGAATCACTAATGATAGCCCTCCCATATTTTAACCAGTTGTGGGGTAGCTCTTCCCATGCCTACCCCCAAATGTGGGGTTTCTGTGACCCTCTGGTCATCGAGCTACAACCCCCCAAATTCGATCTTAGAAAAAAAAAAATCTTAAAAAAAAAAAAAAAAAAATTTTTTTTTTTTTTTGGGCAAGTGGGCCTATCTTGAGAAAGGGGCCTGGAGCTGCAGCTCCATCAGCCCCATTGTTAATCCGGCCCTGGTCCTAGTCCTTGATCTTTATATTCACAGTGCTACTTTTTGTTACTGTCTGTGTCAGATATGAGTTTTATTAATACAAGAAAATGGCTGTGTGAACTGGGATGCATTGATACAGTATTGCCAGAGGCGTAACTAGAAACTTCTGGGCCCGGGTGCAAGAAATCACAAAGGACCCCCCCCCCCCGAAAAAGCATGATTTTGATACTTTTTTTTGAGGGGGTGGCAGCTGTGTTACTTGAGGGGGAGGTGGCAGTGGTGGTGTTGAGGGGGGTGGCAGCGGTGGTACTTGAGGGGGGTGGCTGTGGTGGTACTTGAGGGGGGGTGGCAGTGCCATCCTCTCCCACCACCACCTGTGCCTCTTACTGATCCCATCCTCCCATGCACCACGGCCACCCCCCTCAAGTACCACCGCTACCACCCCTCTTTAAGTACCACTGCTGCCACCCCCCCCCCCCTCAAGTATTACCGCTACCACCCCCATCAAGTACCAGCGGTGGACTGGTAGTACTTGTGGGAGGTGGCAGCGGTGGTGGCATCCTCTCCCACCACCACCTGTGCCTCTTACTGACCCCATCCCCCACCACTGATCTCATCCCTATCCCCCCATCACCTCTGTTGTAGAAGTAATGGGGGGATAGGGATGAGATCAGTGGTGGGGGGATGGATCAGTAAGAGGCACAGCCAGGTGGTGGAGGAGGATGGTATCAATTGCTGAGCTGAGTGATCTCTGAGACTCTGACTGTCACTTTTGATTGACTTACCGTCAGTCTATCCCCCACTTTCTGTTCTGTGGCCTGAGTCACTCTGTCACCTTCACTGTGCGCGGCTGTGCTGTGCCTTCTCCCGCCAGGGTGTCTTGCCTCATGCCTGGGACATCGGGTAGGTACACGCGCGCACGCTGCTGCAGAGTCCGCCCCGCCTCCCTACATCTGTCTGTCTGTGTCTCTAGATAGGCGGGGGCGGGGACGGTCCACAATCTCAGTGAGACGCTGCCTCAGGCTCAGCGGCAAAAGCACGCCCCGCGGCTGAACGAACAGCACGCAGTGTGCATAGGGTTGCCACCTTTTCGTCAAGCCAAACCCGAACATTTTAGCGGCGTACAGCAATTTTTTTTGTAGTACACGCTATAGGATGGTAGGAGATTTGGGACACCTTTGAGGTACCCTAGGAGAGTAGTAAGGAGGCACGCATAGCGCGCTGCAGTGAACAGTGGCTGTGGACATTGTCAGTCAGAAGTGCAGTCAGCAGTGTCAGTAGGGCAGTGGACGGTGTCAGTAGGGCAGTGGACGGTGTCAGTAGGGCAGTGGATGGTGTCAGTAGGCAGTCAGCAGTGGCAGTAGGGCAGTGGACGGTGGCAGTAGGGCAGTGGACGGTGTCAGTAGGGCAGTGGACGGTGTCAGTAGGGCAGTGGACGGTGTCAGTAGGCAGTCAGCAGTGGCAGTAGGGCAGTGAGCGGTGTCAGTAGGGCAGTGGACGGTGTCAGTAGGGCAGTGGACGGTGTCAGTAGGGCAGTGGATGGTGTCAGTAGGCAGTGAGCGGTGTCAGTAGGCAGTGAGCAGTGTCAGCAGGGCAGTGAGCAGTGTCAGCAGGGCAGTGAGCAGTGTCAGCAGGGCAGTGAGCGGTGTCAGTAGGCAGTGAGCGGTGTCAGTAGGCAGTGAGCGGTGTCAGTAAGCAGTGAGCGGTGTCAGCAGGGCAGTGAGCGGTGTCAGCAGGGCAGTGAGCGGTGTCAGCAGGGCAGTGAGCGGTGTCAGCAGGGCAGTGAGCGGTGTCAGTAGGGCAGTGGACGGTGTCAGTAGGGCAGTGGACGTTGTCAGTAGGGCAGTGAGTGGTGTCAGTAGGCAGTGAGCGGTCTCAGCAGGGCAGTGAGTGGTGTAAGTAAGCAGTGAGCGGTGTCAGTAGGCAGTGAGCGGTGTCAGTAGGGCAGTGGATGGTGTCAGTAGGGCAGTGGATGGTGTCAGTAGGGCAATGAGCGGTGTCAGTAGGGCAGTGAGCGGTGTCAGTAGGCAGTGAGCGGTGTCAGTAGGGCAGTGAGTGGTGTCAGTAGGGCAGTGGATGGTGTCAGTAGGGCAGTGGATGGTGTCAGTAGGGCAGTGAGCGGTGTCAGTAGGGCAGTGAGCGGTGTCAGGCAGTGAGCGGTGTCAGTAGGGCAGTGAGCGGTGTCAGTAGGGCAGTGAGCGGTGTCAGTAGGCAGTGAGCGGTGTCAGTAGGCAGTGAGCGGTGTCAGTAGGCAGTGAGCGGTGTCAGCAGGCAGTGAGAGGTGTCAGTAGGCAGTGAGCGGTGTCAGTAGGCAGTGAGTGGTGTCAGTAGGCAGTGAGCGGTGTCAGTAGGCAGTGAGCGGTGTCAGTAGGCAGTGAGTGGTGTCAGTAAGCAGTGTCAGCAGGGCAGTGAGCGGTGTCAGCGGGGCAGTGAGCGGTGTCAGCAGGGCAGTGAGCGGTGTCAGCAGGCAGTGAGCGGTGTCAGTAGGGCAGTGGACGTGGTCAGTAGGGCAGTGAGTGGTGTCAGTAGGCAGTGAGCGGTCTCAGCAGGGCAGTGAGCGGTGTCAGTAGGGCAGTGAGCGGTGTCAGTAGGCAGTGAGCGGTGTCAGTAGGCAGTGAGCGGTGTCAGCAGGCAGTGAGCGGTGTCAGCAGGCAGTGACCTTGCCGGAGAGAAGTCTCCTGCGTGCATGCGCGGGAGTGACGACATTGCCGCTCCAGCCAATCACAGCGCTGGAGCGGCAATACCCGGAAGACACGCCGAGGAAAGATGACATCTCCCTCGGCGTGGGCCAGGTTCGTTCCAAGGTAAGTATTTAATAATCAGCTAGTATGCGGTGCATACTAGCTGATTATGGCTTTTGCTTTTCAGGTTTAAAAAAAAAAATGACAGTGGGTATACAACCGCTTTAACATACATACATACATATGCACACACACATGCATACATACATACATACATGCACACACACACACATACACACACACACACACATATATAAACACACATACAGTAGATAGATAGTCATAAAAAAAACGTCAGACATTTACCTTGGCTCTTCCTGCTGGGTACTGCACTCTAGGGGGAGACAAAGAGCACACACTACTTTCATGTGACGAGCTCCTTCCCTGCACAGTTCGGCTGACGATCGAGGAGCTCATCTCAGCCGCCCCTGCCGCTCAACTGTCGATCCTTCTATCAAAGAGTACAGGGGGCCCTCAAGGGCCCCCTGCAGCAAGGGGCCCGGTCGCCATTGCGATCTCAGCGACCCCTATAATTCCGCCACTGAGTATTGCATTGCAGTACTTGCTTTTAGCCTATTGTGTTTTTTTAGAACTGCTATGTAATTCTGTGCTTTGCAGCGTATTATGATGTGGTACAGTGTATTAGAACATGCTGCCCTGTGCAAAAATAGAACATGTCTCTGGTATACACTTGGTTCTCAGACTAAAACCATAGTAGTGCTGTAAATGGTTGCTACTTGTCTTTTATTTCCATATTGAGATTCAAATATGTAATATATGTTTTGTTAGCCTTTTACTATGTTATCAGGCATTGGAATATGGATGTATCTACATTTTTGCCAAAAGATAATTTATTTCAGTAATTCAATTTAAAAAAGTGAAACCCATATATTATATAGATTCATTACACACAGAGTGATATATTTCAAGCATTTCTTTTATTTTGGCTTACAGCTAGTGAAAAAAGTCAGTATGTCAGAAAATGATAATTTTGTGAAAAAGTTCAATATTGTAGACTATTGGTGTCACACTCTAATCAGCTAATTAACTCAAAACACTTGTAAAGGCTTTTTGAGCCTTTAAATGGTCTCTCAGTCTGGTTCAATAGGTTACACAATCAGGGGGAAGACTGCTGACTAGGCAGTTGTCCAGACGACAGTCATTGACACCCTCCACAAGGAGGGTAAGGCACAAAAAGGCCATTGCTAAAGAAGCTGACTGTTAACAGAGTGCTGTATCCAAGCATATTAATGGAAAATTGAGTGGAAGGAAAAAGTGTGGTACAAAAAGGTGCACAAGCAACAGGGATAACCGGAGCCTTGAGAGGATTGTGAAACAAAGGCCATTCAAGAATTTGGGTAAGATTAACAAGGAGGGGACTACAGCTGGTGTCAGTGCTTCAAGAGCCTCCACACACAGACGTATCCAGGACATCTACAGCTACAACTGTCAAATTCCTTTTGTCAAGCCACTCCTGAACCAGAAACATCTTACCTGGGCTAAGGAGAATAAGGACTGGACTGTTGCTCAGCGGTCCAAAGTCCTCTTTTCCATTTCATTTGGAAATCAAGGTCCCAGAATCTGGAGGAAGAGGCACAGAATCCAAGTTGCATGAGGTCCAGTGTGAAGTTCCTACAGTTAGTAATGGTTTGGGAAACCATGTTATCTGCTGGTGATGGTCCATTGTGTTTTAGTCCAAAGTCACTGCAGCCCTCCACCAGGAAGCACTTCATTCTTCCCTCTGCTGACCAGCTTTATGGAGATGCTGATTTAATTTTGCAGCAGAACTTGGCACCTGCCCACACTGCCAAAAGTACCAATACCTGGTTTAATGATCATGGTATCACTGTGCTTGATTGGCCAGCTAACTCGCCTGACCTAAACCCCTATAGAGAATCTATTGTCAAGAGGAAGATGAGAAACACCAGACCCAACAATGCAGACAAGCTGAAGAAAGATATCACAGCAACCTGGGCTTCCATAACACCTCAGTAGTGCCACAGGCTGACCAACTCCATGCCAGTAATTAATGTAAAAGGAGTCCCGACCAAATATTGCGTGCATACTATACTGTACATGGACATACTTTTCAGTAAGCCAACATTTCTGTATTAAAAATCCTTTTTTTTATTGGTCTTATGTAATATTCTACTTTTCTGATATACTGAATTTGGGGTTTTCACTAGCTGTAAGCCATAATCATCAAAATTTTAAGAAAGACATGCTTGAAATATACCACTCTGTGTGTAATGAATCTATATAATATATGAGTTTCACTTTTTGAATTGAATTACTGAAATAAATTAACTTTTTGATAATATTCAATTTTTTTTAGATGCACCTGTATTGTAAAAGAAAATAAAAAAAATTGAAAAAAAAAAACAGAACATGTCCTATTTTTATTTTTTTCAGTGAGCAGCATAGCAGCATATTGGACTTGACTGAAGCAATTTGAAAATTGTCTCATTCCAATGTTGGGACTGCATTTTTTTCAACCTCCAGAGACCCAGCGGGTTGAACGAAAAAAAACTCACAGTTCCCTGCATCAACACAAGCAATTTTGATGCAGGGATCTCCCCTGCTGTGCTTCTGTATTCTGACAGTGGGGATTACCCCCACGTCAGAATACACAGATCAGCGCTGCATTCATTGCCTGCAAGTGCTGATCGAATGCTAGTTTTCAGCATGACCGTTCTTTTGAATGGACAGCAGTACACAGGTACTGAAAGTTCTTTCCTCCTGAATCTGACAACTTTCAGTACGTGTATACCCAGCTTAACACTAGCAGCCTGAACCTTGCACTTTTGTGCATTGTGTTGCATTGCAATGCTGTATGCTCAGTACTTTGTTCTGGTGAAACTTGGCAGCGCTGAAAAGGTGAAGATAACATGTAGCACAAAGGGAGGGTTAAATTCTGCTTAGATATATATCTTTTGATCTGAGTATATGCTTTAGAGTGTGGTACGCTGGCTGGTTGCTCTCCCCATCTCCTCCCTGTGTTCTCCAGTGCCACTAAAGCTACCCCTGCGCTTTTTATGTGTGGGGGGTTTGTTGTGTGCATCATCTTGTTTGACAGCTAGATGGATTGTCTGGGGTCCATGCATGCCCAGCACGTAAGATGTGATGCTCCTGTGAGGTCCCTGAAGAAGCAGCGTCCATGCTGCGAAACATGTTGGTCCAGGACTAAGCCAGCAGATACATACAAGCATTGAGTGTTGTATTTATGCTGAACCATGCTTGATTTAACGTTATTTTGCTATATTATGGAAATCTATGGCCATAGGGCCAGATTTCCCTTCTTTTTTTTAATTAGTCTATATGATGTAATAAAGTACATATTTTTCTATAAACTGATTGTGTTTGTGCCTTGAGTACAAAGCCTAAAAAGTCTCGGTTTTCCCATTAGGAATGGCTTATTCCAATTTCTTTTTGCGATGTGACAACATACGATTATTCCAAAACCTGGTTTAATTTCCTTTACCTACATACAAATATTTTTTACATTTTAGATAGAATGGTGAATGGTTAAAACCCCATTACATTTTTTTTGTCCCTGCCCTGCTGGAGAGAACTATCTTTACTTCTTGTCCTGTAGACACAACAAGAAAGAGGAAATCTCTCCAAAACAAAAGAACTGCCCTCTTATTTGTCATCAGAACAAATATCCTATTAGGAAGATTTCCACTCTACTCCTATTTTATTCCCCAACTAAACCATTGGTCAGTGGGGCAGAGCTCTGGGGTAAGCGGGCAGAGGACAGGGTCAGGGGGGCAGAGTAAGGGGTAAGCAAGGCAGTGAATGGGGTCAGCGGGGCAGAGGATACAATCAACGGAGCAGAGGGCAGGGCACACAGAAGAGCTCCTCCTCTCCACACAGCACATAGCTGAGATTGGATTTTTTTACACACAACCTCCACCTGCATAACGTGTAGCTGGCTACTGCAGCTTTGCTGCTGTTCCAATCTGGAGATTTCATAGGTCAGAGCAGGAACATAGCAGTCAGCTATATACTGTGCAGATGGATATTGTATAAAAGAATGTGATGTGTGGGAGGATGAAATCTGTTGAGTGCCCTATGTGAGGATGGGAGAAGCTAAAAGTGGGCTGGACACAGCATCCACGAAAGCAGCTTACCCTAGGTGTGACCGAACACCAGTCTATGTCGACTAAATGCAGGCAAGTCGAATGAGGTGGGTGGGTATGGAGGTGGGAAAAGCCAGCATGACTCCCTCCTGTGTAGCCAGCTGCAAGCACCGATTTTCTTTAATGTGTATGGTGTCACAGACTTCCTTCATGTGCCGTCATGAATGTGGCAATGTGCCATGCCTGGCACATGTGTTGGGGGTTGCCGACCCCTGCCTAGCCACTAATGTAAGGGGCATTCTTTCCACTGAGCACCAATGTAATGTGGCCTTTCTCCAATGACCATCAATTTAAGGGGGGTATTTTTCCAGTAACTACCAGTCTAATGCTTACCATACATGGTTAGTTTCATTTTGTTCAGCTAGCAGGCTGAATGAAAAGAAATAAACATATTTCCCTATCCACACAAATTAGGTGGCTAAATAACCCCCCACCCCTTCGCTAGGAATGAATTGCATATACAGAACCCCTATCAAGTTTTTATTTCTAAAAGACATATCCAAGAGCCACTGGCCACTTCAATAAAATGGAAAGATTACACTAATTCAATGAGCTCACTGGCTCTGATAAGGTTGTTCACATGAACCAAGGCTTCTATTCGGTGGGTATCTAGACTGTGATTGAAAATGTAAAAATGCAACAGGAGAGTCATAGGAAATAGTGAAAGAGTTCAAGAGTGGCAGACACTTCTTTCTCACTGATATTGCATGACTAAGCAACTGGCAACTTGTTTCACTTAAATCCTAATAACAATTCCAAACCCTGATGAAGGGGCCCATGAAACACGTTACTTGTTTTAGGTGGTCATGTCCTGAAGAAGGGCCACTCCCCGATATATGCGTAGTCAAGACTACAGCCACACTCCTTGCCTCTGTCAGCTTGCTCTCCACTGTTCCTGAGCTCCAAGCCTCGATCTAAATCCGGTCTGAACTTGGTCCCCCTGAGCGCTCTGACATCACGGCTGTTTGTTCCTATTGAGGCTCACTCCATTCTCCCCTTGGTTTTGTATTCCACCCACAGCTGGCAGGCTAGATTAAAATCAAATGCTGGACACCTACAGGGACTTGGTTGAGACCAGACCCGTCCCATACAGATATTGGGTTGTTCCTCTCTCCCCCCTACCATTTGAGTGGATCTTGTATGGGACACATAAGGATTCCATCATTTCAGCATACCCTCGAACCAGCCAACTAATTGGCCGCTGCCACAAGGTATTACCATAGTGTTGAGCAAACTGACTGTTCATCATCTAGGCAAATCAGATTACAATTGTTTTTATATAAATCAATTTTTGGCAACAATAAATAAATATATGGTAATTTTTATTGATTTTTGCCATTTTATTTGTCTGCACAAAACTGTCTCAAATAGCGCTATTTTGCATGGTTGCCTTTGACTGTACAGTAAAATCTTGGTTTGAGAGCGTTTTGCAAGACAAGCAGAATGTTTTAATAAATGTTGCCTTGCTATACAAGCAATGTCTTGATATAAGAGTAGCGTCACAACTGAGTATAAAAAAGAAGAGAAGAGCCTCTAAGTGTAGAGGGAGCTAGAATTTTAGGTCTGTCACTGGAACAGGTGTGAAGGAAGATTCCCTTTCACATCCTGTTGTATCTCAAGGACAGGAAGTAAAATCTAATCTATCCAATGAGACACAGAGAGCAAATAAACAAATGATAGTGGTGTTTGACCTTTCCTTACACCAGCCTTCCTCAGCCAAGATTCCATGGAATCCCAAGGTTACTCTTGGACTTGCTGGGGATTCCTTAAGCTGTGTTAAAATAGATCTTCCCCTTACACTGACCACCAATGGTAGGGGGCAATTTTCCACTGACCACTAATGAAAGATATCACTTCTGTGCTGACCACTAATGTTAGGGTACACTTACATTTTTAATGTTTGCATATCTTACTGATCACACTAATGTGTATCAATCTATAAGTAGTTAGGGGTTCCCTGATACGTTAAAAATATTTTAAGGGTTCCTCTGGGGGTAAATAGGCTGAGAAAGAATGCTCTACTCTCATCACAACTAAAAAAGTGAATACACTTTAAACAAACCATGCCCATGCCTGTTTGGTAGATCTAGCTCCACTCATACAAGCTGTATACATGAATATTATAATAAATAATAATATTTAGTTATTATAATAATTCCTATTAGTTTTATTGGGGACATTTGATTTCCGCACCAAATATAAATCATAAAGTTCTTTTTGATGCACTTCCCTTTTACCACACTGGAAATCAAAAGACCTAAACTCCAGTTGATTTTGTCGTGATTTTCCAGTGCAAGAAAAATCACCCACAGTTGCTTGTGAATTCCCAAGGTTCATCCCCACATCCTCCTTTGCACTGGCTTCTTACTGGCTGATCATGCACACTAAAGTATTACTTGAATGTCCACAGTCTATCATTGGGCGATCACTGCAGCTAGTCAGTTTCTGGAAATTACGAATCAAGAATGAAATGGAAGGAATTTGTAGTGGCTGATTACATAAATCGCCACCAAAAATCGTGGCGGGATTAAACCTTACCTGTACATAGTGTCAGGTGATGTGACACAAGGATAAGGCATTTGCATGTGACTGTGATTTTCAAATCTCATTGGACTAAGCTTAAATAACTGTGACTAAAATAAAAAATTTACAGGTGTGTTAGCTTTGTGATCGGAGCCTGTCTTTTTTGGTAATATTTTATTTTTAATATAGGCAGACCTAACAGACCCCAACCCAATGTATAGTAGGCTTTATTTATTTTTTAGTGTTTCCTGCTAATTTTTCCTTACTGGTAACAAAAGATTTTACCAGTATCTCTCAAGGCAAAACTTTTTGTCTCGTTTTGAATAGAGTAGGGAAGAGTGAAAACGCCATCAGTTTATTTGTCTGTGTTCTTTAAAAAGAAAGGAAAACATAAAAAAAAGTATCCTCATTGTGCAGTAAATATCCTCTCTATTCCTGTTCCAGTGTCAACTCAAAATGTTGTTTTCCCTCACATTGAGGGTATATTCACACCTACACATTGCAGTAACTATTATTGCTGCAACATGTGTCAAGGTATTCATAAATATTCCAAAAATATTCTATTGAATGTGCTCTCGTGCTAAAAAAAATATATATATATATATATACCACTTACAACAGTGCAAAAGTTGATATCAAAATGATATATATATAATATATATATATATATATATATATATATATATATATATATATATATACATATATATATATATATATATACAAAGCACATAAAAATAATATGATTGTATATTCAAAAAACGTCCCAATGAAAGGGCTCTTGTGTTCCAATCCTCTGAAAAGTGCAAAGTTCTCCAAACTTCCACTGTGTGGTGTGACACACTCCCCTTTTGTGTCCCCCACACGCCAGATAAATTGGACCCCTAGCTTTTCTAAAGGTCAAACAAGCAAAGATCTATCAGCGACTGATGGCTTAAAACGGTCCACAGGAGATCTCCCCCAGCATAGTTGTTTAAGGTTGAGATATTCACCAAAATGGAAAGCTGGAGGAACTAATAGTGAAGTTCTATAAAATAGGTGTTTATTGCGCAAAGTAGATTTTTACTTACAAAACATCGAAAGAACATGGGCATGTGTGCAAATACAGGAATACAATCTGGGAACGCCGCATCCAGGGTGCGTTCCACCGAAACCTGCTATGCACTGGAAATTTCGTTAACGCGTTTCATCCCTCCCACACGGCGTCAAGGTCCTTGATGGTGCCTTGTGGGATGGCGAAAAGCATTGACATAATTTCCAGTGCTGCGTCCATATGACGTCACTTCAGTTTTTGGTGGAACATACACAGGATGCGGCATTCCTGGATTGTATTTCTCTATTTGCACACATGCCCATGTTACTTTGGTGTTTTGTAAGTAGAAATTTTCTTTGCGCAATAAACACATTTTTTAGAACTTCACTATTCATTCACTTTCTTTCCATTTTGACGAATATCTCAACCTTAAACAACTACTCTGGGGGAGATCTCCTCTGGACCTGTTCAGTCGCTGATAGATCTCTGCTTGTTGGACCCTTAAGCCTCGTACACAAGACCGAGAAACTCGACGGGTGAAACACATCGTTTTGCTCGTCGAGTTCCTTGTTAGGCTGTCGAGGATCTCGGCGAGCCAAATTTCTCCATTGCCGTCGAGGAAAAAAGAAGACATGCTCTCTTTTTGGCTCGACGAGATACTCGACAGTTTCCTCGTCGAAAAGTGTACACACGACCGGTTTCCTCGGCAAAAAAAAAAAGTTTCTTGCTGTTTTTTGCCGAGAAACTCGGTCGTGTGTACGAGGCCTTAGACTGGAATACTAGGGGTCCAATTTATCTGGTGAGTGGGGACACAAAAGGGGAGTGTGTCACACCACAGAGTGGAAGTTTGGAGCACTTTACACTTTTCAGTGGATTGGAGCACAAGAACCCTTTCATTGGGATGGTTTTTGTAACATACAATCATATTATTTGTATGTGTTTTGTTTATACAGTATATGATTTTGATATCAACTTTTGCACTGTTGTAAGTGGTATATATACATTTTTTAGCACAAGAGCACTTTCAATAAAATATTTTTGGAATATTTATGAACACAATTTTGATGAGTTTATTTCCTTTTTTTTACTGTTCTGAGTGCTGTCAATTATTCATTGCATTATCTCAAGTGAATAGCACTTTGTGTACAGCTGCTGCAAGTTTTGTTTCATATTCATCATTTGTTTATAATAATTGTTTTTTACCTAAGCGCAATTTTTTTTACATTCAATGTGTCAAGGTATGGCTCTTAGTCCTATGCGCTGGGGCGCCATTCATTGTCAATGGCACCCCAACACACAGTGCAATGGCTACCAATGCATATAGGTGCACCACAATGCACTCAGTCAGTAACCAAGACAAAGAGAGAGGGGAAAATCGTCAATAAAGACCTGAATGAATGAATGAATGAATGAGTGAGTGACTTGTGTAGCGCTACAAATGCGAACTGAATCGCCTCAAGGCGCTTTTTGCAGCCAGAGTCTGCCTGGCTGGTGCGGTCATTTACCCCGTAGGATCTCGAGACACTTGGGACACACAATCGTACACACATATACACTGGCCCAATTTGGACAAGATACAATTAACCTACCAGCATGTCTTTGGAGTGCAAGAGGTTCTAATCCTTCCCGATTTTCAATCTCTGTCTATTACTTCAGAAAATTATCCATGACTGATTGGTGTGACCAAATTGTGTAAGCATTATCAAGCTAGATTTACCATTATTATATAGTAATACACATTTTATATATATATATATATATATATATATATATATATATATATATATATATATATATATATATATAATTTATGTATATATTTCAGGTACCTATATAGCGCCGTCAATTTACGCAGTGCTTTACATATACATTAGACATTCACATCAGTCCCAGCCCCCAAGGAGCTAAGAATCTAAGGTCCCCAACATATATACACTACACATACTAGGGCCAATTTAGAGAGGATTCAATTAACCTACATATATTTACTGTATATATTGCTAAAATGAATGAATACCCTACTCAACTACTGTTGTGTTAACTATTTGCCCCTTTTAAGTTTAATTTACTGACATTGTTAGCAGTTTATTATAAGAGCAGAAATACATCAACTGTACTGTCTATTTAAAGAAAACCTCTCCTGGAAGGACAATCAAAGCATCTACCACCCCTTTAGTAACACAGGAACAATTTTCTCTCCTTGGTATTAGAATGAGGCAGCTTTTTCTTTTAATATTATTATTACTATAATCTGTACTATTTTTATTTATTTTTTGTTTGTACATTTTTATAAATGTTATTTTTTATATTTCATTAAATCAGCCAGTTACTTTTTCACAAGCTTCACATGTCATTTCAAAGACTCGTTCACACCAGCAGCATTGGGTTGCGCTGGGCAGTCTTGCCCAATGCAGCTCTGAGACTAAAACAAGGCAATCTGTCTTATGTCCTGCATTGGTGTGTTCTGAAGAAAATAGAATATGTTGCATTTTTGCACAGCGTAGTGCGTTCCGACACTTTGTAGTGCATGTAGTAATACCATGAATTAAAAATTGTATTGCAATGCAGTGCAGCCCAACTTAAAAATGCATACAAGAGATATATATATATATATATATATATATATATATATATATATATATATATATATATATATATATATATATATATATATATATATATATGTACATACTTGTCAGTAAAAAAGATTTTCTGTATTTGTGTTCCTTATTACTTAACTTGATTATATCCCTTACATTGCACATTCCCATGGGAGATAAAATCACTGTGTAAATGATGATGATTATTATTGATGATAATAATAATATTATTATTACTATTATTAGTAGTAGTAGCATTGTTATTATTATTATTGTCACTGTGTAAATGATGATGATTATTATTGATGATAATAATATTATTATTACTATTATTAGTGGTAGTAGTAGTAGTATTGTTATTATTATTATTATTATTATTATTGCCACTGTGTAAATGATGATGATTATTATTGATGATAATAATAACATTATTATTAATATTACTATTAATACTATTAGTAGTAGTAGTATTGTTATTATTATTATTGTTTTATTCCTTTTATTATTTTTTATTTTTTTTAGATATTTTGTTTGTTTGTTTGTCTATGAATAGGTATTTGTGCCTCTATTAGAGTTAAATTACCAAAGAAATAAAGACTGTTCACTTAGCAAAGTGAAGGTCTCCTGAGCTTAGTAAATAGGATGAAGATGCGTTTCTTTTTTACTCAACCAATCAACTTCTAGCAAAAAATCAATTTTTTTCCCCTCACACATGATTGGGTATTTGAAGTGAACAAAGCTTTACATTATTAATTTTCACTTTGCTAAGTAAACAGCTTCCTTTAGTAAATCCACACTCGATTGCATATATACATTTGCTGAGGATACTGGCATCCTGAAGCATGAGAAGGACTGGCACCATAGGATTCTTTGACAGGTGCATCTCTGATATAATAAACACAGAAGAATGGTACATTGGTCATGCAGGTGCAGAAAGCAGTGGCATCAGTTTTAGAATAGCTTGATAAAACATCAGATATGACTCACTATAGGGGTTTTCATTATGAACACCATTTATCTTCCCATCCGGGAGGACCTGAAGGTGAAACCCAATTCCCACGTTGCAGTAGAGCCTCCGTTGTCTCTTAATTCCCTGCAAATACATGTTCTTCCACTTGGCATCCAATCGGTCAGAAGACATTCCCATTGACATGGTGAAAAGCGACTCCCACGTCCTCTCCAGTGACGACCCATTAGCCCTGTTCGGGATAGGGTACGAGGAAATCATCCCAACCATGGCACCCAGCAGCAAGAGAATAGGCAACGTCCAGTGAATCCCGACTCCGTGGGACATAGTAATGAGAAGCCTTTGTGCAACGGCCATCCGGTTCACCGTCTGGACACGTGGTCAGAATTGATGGCCCTAAAAATACCACCCTCCTTGTTTTTCTGTCTTCAGCATGGCGGCGGGAGCTTATTTTTGGAAGGCAGAGGGGGCTTGCTGACATGAAACCAAACCCCGAGAGTAAATGAGGGACGAAAACACAGAGTCCAACATACTCCAAAGTGGTGGGGACCATGTTTTGTAGCTCCCGAGGACTTGTGGGCAGCTTAGCTATATCTGCTTGGCCTATCTTTATACTGCAGAGGCTGTCCTACCCTGCAACGTCATTGTGACATCAATGCCATGCCAACGGTAAAGTGGCATTATAGAAAGAGACTTAGCACTAACCTGTTCAGCCTCTCCGGCAGCCAGCCTCGGTTTTTTAAAAAGCTGCTAACTGCAGGTCAGAGCTGGGATGAGTTACACAGGATATCTTTCTGAAAATGTTACATATAGAAGGGCCCCCTTCAAGGTCCAAATTGGTTGAATGGTCAGATGTCTAGCAGGCAGCTTCCTTATTTAGAGCTCAAGAAGTTAAAACAGTCCTTTGCCTCATCGCTGAGCAATGATAATCCTGCAAGCACTTCCTCATTAGCATGTCCACTGAGTTAACGTTGGGATAACTGAATCAGAAAGTCAAGGCATGGACGGGGCCATAGGCTGTATGAGATCTCCCCCTGCCTTGCTATCTCCTGCAGGACAAGAAAAGAATCCCAGTAATAAATTCTCACTTCTAATTGTAACGGAATGACACAGTCTTTCTCAGGGATTATTACATTAGACTTGCACCCTGCAGAAATATCTAAAGGCAGACAAATTATTATTTGTGTGCACTTGTATCAAAATGAAAGGCATATTTGTTTCCACTTTTTCTTTAGTGAAAATTTAAAGTCGAACCCCACTTACACACCTGGATCTCTTTCTCTTTATCTATCTCTATATATGTTCAACTCCCAAAAATGTTATAGTACATTAACCCTAATGCCGCATACACACGACCATTTTTCACGATGTGAAAAATTACATTTTTTTAATGTCATTAAAAACGATCGTGTGTGGGCTCCAGAGCATTTTTCGCAACGTTAAAAATGGGCATTAAAAATTTCATACATGCTCTAAATTTTCGCTTCGTTTTTCACATTGTAATTTTTAACGTCGTAAAAAATGATCGTGTGTAGGCTTTAACGACGTGAAAAAAACATACATGCTCAGAAGCAAGTTATGAGACGGGAGCGCTAGTTCTGGTAAAACTAGCGTTTGTAATGGAGATAGCACATTCATCACACTGTAACAGACTGAAAAGCATGAATCGTCTGTCACCAAACTTTTACTAACACTAAATCAGTAAAAGCAGCCCCAAGGGTGGTGCCATCCGAATGGTACTTCCCCTTTATAGTGCCGTTGTACGTGTTGTACGTCACCGTGCTTTGCTCAAGCATTTTTGTTCATGATCGTGTGTAGGCAAGGCAGGCTTAACAAGAATCGGGTTGAAAAAAACATTGGGCCAGACTCACGAATGATTACGGCGGCGTAACGTATCCCCTTTACGTTACGCCGCCGCAAGTTTTCAGCGTAAGTGCTTGATTCACAAAGCACTTGCCTGTAAACTTGCAGCGGTGTAACGTAATGCCGTCCGGCGCAAGCCCGCCTAATTCAAATGGGGCGTGTACCATTTAAATTAGGCGCGTTCCCGTGCCAAACGTTCTGCGCATGATCCGTTAGGAAATTTCCTGCCGTGCTTTGCGTGAAATTATGGCGCCCCAACGTGTTTTTTGAACGGCGACGTGCGTTACGTCCTTTCGTATTCCCGGACGTCTTACGCAAAAAAAAAAAAATTTAATTCTACGCGGGAACGACGGCCATACTTTAACATGGCTGGTCTAAATCTAAGCCATGAAATAGCAGGCTTAAGATTGGGACGGGAAAAACCGACTAGCAACGACGTAAGAGAATGCGACGAACGTGCGTACCTTCGTGGATCGCCGTAAACAGCTAATTTGCATACCCGACGCGGAAAATGACGCAAACTCCACCCAGCGGTCGCCGAAGTATTGGATCTTAAGATCCGAAGGCGTACAAAGCCTGTCGGATCTTAGCCAAAAGCCGTCATATCTTTGTTTGTGAATTACAAATAAAGATACGACGTGGCAAATTTGAAAGTACGCCGGAGTATTAGCAGATACTCCGGCGTACTTTTTCTGTGAATCTGGCCCATTGTTTTTTCTAGGCCATTAAAAATGGTCGTGTGTACGCAGCATAAGGCCTCTTGTACACATGTGCAAAAAAATGCAGCACTTCTAGACGGGTACTTATTTATTTATTTATTTTTAACACTATTGGTAATGGAACAATGCACAGAGCTGGGTAAAGATCCATCAAAAATAGAAAATGTTAGATTTGTGTACAGTAATGTATGTGCCTATGCAAATATATATGACCATTACGCACCTGTTAGAACATAACTTGTGTTTTCTATTCAGGATCTTTCTGCTGGCAAGATCCTGTGAATAAAAATCTGTATATTATTAATAATTATCCGCATACAAAAGGAATAAAAGAGAAGTAAGGGATTTTTTTTCTTTAAGAATCATACTTTTCTAGGTGAATGCAGCATCGGTCCCCCGTTGGCTCTAAGCCCTAGAACCCAGTTATCAAACACTGCTGATTGCTCAGTTCCCAGGGCTCCATGAGCAGAGAGCTAGTGACTGTCAGTTACTGCTGTCTGCTCTGCCCCCCTGCGCTCACTGAAGTGGAGGGGGTGGGAGTTGCTGGCTCAGGCTCTCAGTGGCTTGCTGAGAGGCTGAGCCAGATGCCGGTCCATGGTTGTGGGTGGATCCCAACCATATTGTCACAATCTTTCCCCAGTCTGGATCGGCTCTGTGGCGTCAGCGGAAAATGTCTGCTGAAAACGGGTCACAAGAGTGCAGAATGAACTGCACTCCTGTGATCCACAGGAGAAGTACAGCCAAACAAGCTTTGGCTGTATTTCTCTTTTACCTACCTCCCATCTGCCATATAGACAAATTATGGCAGGGGGTAAGCTCTCTTGTTCTGGGTCGACGTCATATGACATCACCCCAGTCTCACCGCGCTTGCACGGCGATTGCGGGCGCGCTGTGTCCCTGGGACACGGCACGACCCCGATCTCTATGAAGAGCCGATGACGAGGCTCTTTACCCATGTGATCAGCTGTGTCCAATCGCAACTGATCACATGTAAACAAGGAAGTGCTGGTAATTGGCTCACCTCACACTGACAGTGTGTGAGGAGAGGAGAGCCGATCAGTGGCATCTCCTCACAGGGTAGACTGTACAGATAATCAGGGTACTGTTAATCAGTGCAGCCCCAACAGTGCCCAGAAGTGATGTCAATCTGTGCCCATTAGTGATGAAAGTCAGTGCTGCCTTTCAGTGCCCATCAGTGCTTGCTCATCAGTGCCACCTATCAGTGCAGCCTATCATTTCCCATCAGTGCCCCCTTCAGTGCCCATCAGAGCGGCATATCAGTGTCTCCTCATCAGTGCCCTTCAGTGCTGCCTCATCAGCGCCCATTGGTGCTGCCTCATCAGTGCCTATCAGTGAAGGAGAAAAATTACTTATTTACAATATTTTCTGACAGAAACTAAGACAAACGTTTGAATTTTTTTTTTAATGTTAAATATTTTTTAGTTTTTATAGCAAAACAAAAAACAGCAGTGATTGAATATCACCAAAAGAAAGCTCTATTTTTGTGAAAATAATGCAAAAAAAAATTGGGTACAGTGTTGCATGACCGCGCAATTGTCATTCGAAGTGTGACAGGGCTGAAAGCTGCAAATTGGCCTGGGTAGGAAGTGCCCAGTATTCAAGTGGTTAAATCCATTTTTGTTCTTCATGGTTTATGCAGTTTGCGTGTGTACTCTTTTATCTGCCAGATAGTCACAATTCTATTCAGCCAGTTTTGTCTTGAATCATCTGCCCTTACTCAAGATGTCCACAGCCAGAAATGCTAGGAGGTGTTTTTCAAAGCTGTTTTTGCAGGGAAAAAATGGAGATATGGATAAATAGGTAAGTTTGCTTTGAATGTTAAAAATTAATTAAATAGCATTTTAGGTTTGTCTTGCTCAGATACGGTTTAGTTCCACTTTAAAGTGTATTTCCACATTTGCTACCAAATTAGGACAACACCTACTTTATATTTGTTACATGCAGTGGCGGCCCATCCATTTGGGGTGTAGGGTCGCATGTTTTTATTACACTACACAGTTTTTTTGGGGGAGTGAATGGGTAGGGGTACTATGTATCCCATACTCATTCATATAGGGGGGGCGGGATCTGGGGGCCTCCTTGTTAAAGGGGGCTTCCAGATTTAGATTGCCCCCTGCCTGCAGACCCCCACAACCACAGCCCAGGGTTTGGGGTGGGGGGGGTAGGGTGCTCGCTCATCCCCCCCTTTCCTGACCTGCCAGGCTGCATGTTCGAATAAGGGTCTGGTATGAATTTTGGGGAGACCCCACGCCATATTCTTTTTGTATTTTGGCATAGGGTTTGCCCTGAAAATCCATACCAGAAAAAAGGGTCCAGTATAATCTTGCATAGGGACCCCACGCTGTTCTTTTTTTACATTTTGTCTTGGGGTTCCCACTCAAGATCCATACCAGAACCAACGGGCCTGCTATGGATGTAGGGGGGAGCCCCAGGCTGTTTTTTTAAAAAAAATTGGCGTGAGGTTTCATCTATACCAGAACAGGATTTTTTTTTACTTGGTCAAAGGACAAGTTGCACTCATCGGATAAAAATCGGATCCTGTTCATTGAAGTCGCATTAAAGTTGCAGGGCAAAGTCAGATTGAAAGTCGTGCAACTTTTGTGTCGCACCAGTGTGAACATAGCCTTACTGGGAGACTTTCCTTACAGACATCCGTTATTTTTTTAATTGAGCGCAGCTGTGCCTAGGTCCACCTGCACAGCCAAATCATCCATTTACTGGGATCTCAAGTCCCATCTTTCACTGTGGCAGAGATATTTACATTTGTAGTTCATTCATTACTTCCTCCACCTCCATAACAGAAGATCCATACCTCCATAAAGACTTGAGTGTCAGGGCTGCCATATGGACATGAGGTTGGGGTTAAACAATGCAAGAGTCTGCGCATTGCACATTTTTAAAATTGCATTATTGTTAGTATATTTACTGCATTTTTTCAAAGTGTGGACTATGCCTTTAAGGAATAGAGTTAAAATTCTCTCTAAAATTATATAATGAAAAAGCCATTAGCACAAAGAATGCTGGAATATGAGCAGTAATGGCCTATTACCTGGCTAAGGCTTTTGCGTCCCTTCTCTCGTGTGACCAAACAGGTTAAGATGCCTTTTGCTGTGGCGTGACAGTGCTGACTTTGTAGCCCTATCCTTAAATCACACATAAAGCAAATTAAACTCTTTGGAAAACATGCAAGTCTTGATGTCCGGGATGACAGCTTTTGATTGACAGACATGTCTAGCATCCCTTTGATGTCGTGCAGCCTTGGACAACAACATGTAACTGCCACCTTGCACATACTTCAGGATCAGAGCAGTAAAATTAGACCAGAGTTGCCTCTTATCCCAGCACTGAGCAGAAAAACAGAAGTTACATGCAAGGCTGTGCTGAAAAACAGCTGTACCTAAAACCTATGTGTATTTAATTATGGACAGATGACCCAATGGTGGTAATTTAAGTGGATAAAGCCATGACCGTAAAGTACTGGAAACTTTTTAATATTTGTTTCATCATTCATTGATTATCTTTGTGCCAGAGATCTATTCTACTTTTGTAGTATAAAATATGTAGAACTTACCCCCGAAGGAGACACTATTTTCTCGGGTCCCCTGATCCCACGACTTTCCAAGCAGCACCACGCTCTCCAATACACCAGGGCTTAAGCGTGGATAATTATTGCGACAATGCACGATAAATCAACAGTCAAAAAATAGAAATGGCAATAAACACTTCAACAAGTATGTGAAACAGGAATATAGAGAAATTGGATCTGACATCCCCAAACCAAAGAGCCAAAGAAAGAGGGGTGGGGCCATGGTTGTACTATCGCGGTACTGGTAACATAACATAATAACATAATTTACAAATACAGATATAAGAAACATTTTTATTAAATACAGCATCAATAGGGGGTACAAAATTAAAAGAATAACGACCAACACAACACCAGTATAGTAATCCCCAAAAGGGGGAGAAGAACAGTGGGTTGAGAGTCATCACAATCATCTTGACTAGTTTCACGGCTTCAGCCGCTTTATCAGAAGCATGTCTACAATTAAAATGACAGACAGTCAACAGTTATACATTAAACAACAGCTACAATAGGTAAATTGGGGAACAAGGGCTCAGCTGCTTACCTAGAAAACCCCACAGGCGAGTGAGGCGGGTGCCACCACACAGGGTCCCGTACGGCAACCAGGGGGCACGTATATGTATGGATGGACCTACTTCCCGGATATATAAGGTAAGGATAATAATTAATATAATAAGCCCAGACCTTGGGAACGGGAGCCCAAACTGGGACATGTATGTAAAGCCACATGTAACCTCCGCAGGGAGTGTCCACAATGATGAACCAAGGAGGGAGGGGGACCGCATTGGATCCCAAGGTGGCGTCAGGATACTGAAGCCTACCAGTGGCACCTGAGTAGGGAACAAATAAAATTAAAGGTGGTGGATGAGGATGGGGGAGGGAGGGGTGAAGAGGGGGGCCAAGGACGGGCTGAAGGACTAGCTGGAGGAGAAAAACAATGCATGATAACTTACTGTGGGCTGGGTAAGGCCACAGGGATCTCAGGCCAAGTCATGCGGGCGCCGGGTCTGGGCACCTGCATGACGTCAGTGCGATGGTTGTGCGCATGCGCCATGCGTCAGTGTCCCGCTGTGTAAGGGCGGAAGCCCACACTATAACAACTCCAGGCAGGGTACAGCCCCAGAGGCGGGGCTGATCACTCGGCCACCGTCAGGGAGGAGTCCAGAGACACCCAGACCAACCCGCAGAAAGTGGGAGTGGTAGGCAGCTGAGCCCAATTAAGTATATAAGTTATATGTAAAACAATATGTGTAAAATGATATGTTAGTTAAAAATAGAATACACACAATGTAGATGCAATAGAGCTACAGTAAACATTATGATAAGATGCCCAACGGGTAATGAGCACCAGGGTGAACTAAAGCAACAAATTGTGATTGCTGGGGGCATGTGAGAGGTGGAGACAGGAGCCTCCGATGGCGTCATTATGTGTCCCACTGCGGCAGAAATTAGCCCAGGGGGATCACGGCGCCCAGACGGGGCTGGTGGCATACACTTAAGATGGCCAAAAATACTCAATGTGTCCTCGCAATTGTGATTGCGTTGGGCAGACTGAGCATAGAGTCTGGGGGAGTTGAGGTTGTCCAGTCCAGCCTGATGGTAGATCAAGCTAGGGACGGGAGGGGCAATCCCAAACCTCATATCCAGACTTTGCCACAGCGATTGACAAAAAGATTTTTGTCAATCGCTGTGGCAAAGTCTGGATATGAATTCGTAATTTTGTTAGATAATAATTTCCGTTTAATGAATTTGTAATTTTGTACTTTCGTAAATACATTGCGGCGCGGTCATTCGCAATCTCGTATTTTAATTTCATTTTCAACACGCTTAATTCATATTAAGATAGAGTTTCTCTTAAACCCCGTACATACGTCTGACTTTTTGCCAACAAACTTCAAAATGAGCAAGTTTTCCAAAAGAATCGAGGCTTTACACTGTCCAATGTGACTCAGCACAAAAGAGATAAGCTGATTGGCTAAGATATTAAATAAGATACATCACTCACTAACTACACTGCCCAGTGCCCATTCGAAAAGAACGATTCGAGTACACAAATTTACGAACAGACAAAGAAACGGATTTACAAAACACACAAATGAAAATACGAACATACGAATGTAAATACGAATATACGAAATTACGAACAGACAAAGGATTTAAAATACGGAATGCAAATCGTTCGTTATAGATGTAATTTTCGTTCTTTTGCTGTTTCGGTGTTTCGTATTTTAGTAAGTTTGTCCAATCGTACATTTGTATTTTCGCTTGTTCGTTATTTTGCTTATTCGTAATTCCGTAATTTTCGTATTTTAGTACTTTTAGCTATTTGGATGTTCGAATTGATCCGAATGTACGAATATTGAAAAATTTGTACGAAAATCCATTCGTTACGAACGGAATCGCACATGTCTAATGAGTAGTAGGTTGCTGCAAATACCTATGTAAGCACAAGTATCAGTATACTACACATAACTTTGTTAGATTTTCAGAAAGATAAGCACCAGGCTGCTCAATTGTAAGTAAAGAAACGTATCACTCACAGTAAGCTTAATGAGGTAATTATCAGGCTGTGGCAGCTCAGTCTAATGCCTTATACACACGACCAGTTTTCCCACCGGGATTCCCAGCGGTTTTTAACCTGGCAGTTTACCTATGGGGAAAGCCTGCGGAGGAGCATACACACGGCCGGGTTTCCTGACCAAAGCTCTCATGGCAGTTTTCCTCCCAGGAAAACCGGCCGTGTGTAGGGGGGAAAAAGCTACTGAGCATGTTCTCGGTTTTCCCCTTGGTTTTCCCGGGTGACTTTTTACCGCCGGGAAAACCGATCATGTGTACGGGGCATAACATATTGTACAACTAAAGTAAAATAACTCAACAATGAACAGTATCATAATAATCCCACAGTAGCTCTTCTGCACTTAATAGTATATGAAGAACTCAGAGCGCATTCTGTGTATATAAAAGTTCATATACAATATATATACAGTAAATGTAATTCCTTTAAATCCTGAAAGAGGTACTTCTGCCTAGGAATAACTCAGTTTGTTGTCTTTGTGAAGCAGTCAGTAGGCAATTGGCACCTTACTCATAACCTTCTTCCAGCTATTTGGTGGGGCCCAGTCTTTAAGGTGGTGCATATAAGTATTGTCTCTTTAAAGCTTTGTGTCAGAGAAATGGCAGAAACCTGAATTGCTGTTGTCTGCATTTTCCTGCATGCATGCACGGTATAATGGCGCTTCGGCGAATGCGGTTGCGCGACGGAACAGGATGTCGCGGGCGCATGCGCGGTGGAGCGCACATAGCATAAATCCTTCTGCTGTCCTATAAAAGGCTACTCATTCCCATGTTAAATTGCTGGCTTGTCTTTCAGCTCCCTGTGTTCCTGCTTCTGCATCCTGTTATCAAGTGTTTACCTGTTGTGACCTGGATTGACCCTGACCTGCTATAATCTCTCTCCAGTAATTTGACCTTGGCTTGCTTTAAGGACTCTGCCTGCTCCCTGTGTTTGACCCCAGCTTGCACTAAAGACTTTCCATGCCCTTTTCTGCCTGATCACATGTGCATGACCCCGGCTTGTAATACAGATTTGCTCCTGCCTCACTTACCTGACTACCTGTGCTTGAGCCATAGACTCTCCACGGACTTCTCTACAATAACCACCTGCCTGATCACCCGAGATAGAGCCTCAGCCATGCTTCTTGTTCAAACTTGTTACAAACCCAAACATTGCACAGAGTTACAGCTCTCTCAGGACTTATCTCCTTTAAATGTTTTCCCAGTGATCATTAGTTCTGCTAAATCCTGCTGGTGACTCGTGCTTCTTTGTGCCCTATACCTATTGTACCACCTCCTGGGGTCTAGTGCACTTAGCCGCAAGGGGAGCCGCTCTCAGCATCTTGGCCTCGGAAAGGTACGTGACACTTTGAATGCAGTGGTCTGATGCTACTAGGTAAATGGTTAGGTTCTCTCTCTCTGAAATACAGCAAGCTATCATTGATTCCAATGGCTCTGCATACAGCATGCCCCCCCAAGCGTTTTTGGCAGTGTGACAGCAATGCGCATCCCTCTGGTCCCCTCACAGCAAGAACAAGTTCCCAGCTCCACAGTCTGGTAAAAACTGTTTGGTATCCTCCCCCTAAATGCCTTTCTCTGGGAATTGTAGGCTGTCATTCCATTCACTCCAATGGCCGTCGATTTCATAATCTCCCATGGTCCAGTGTGGCCTGCATAAAAGTATTTTAAGTCCCTTTTCACCCACCAGCTTCCTCTGCACACCCGCAGCTACAGCGCAGTGTCTTATAGTTGCCCTGTCTGGCCAACTAAGCACCTGACTACATGCACATAATAAACAAGCAGACCAAGGACTGACCCCTTATCCTTATACTATGGAAGGTCCAATCTAGGGGGTAATACTAGGGCAATGATCTATCAGTCTTTGTCAAACCCTTCCCTACTGGCCAGTGTGTTGGGGTGCTCAATATTAAAGAGTCACTAAAGGAATTTTTTTTTTTAGCTAAATAGCTTCCTTTACCTTACTGCAGTCCTGGTTTCATGTCCTCATTGTTCGTTTTTGCTTTCATGTTGCTGTAAATCCTCTCTGTTCTGGACACTTGCTGGTTGCCTGTTTCCTGATAACCACAGTGCTGGGAGATTTCTCACGGTGGTCACTAATGTGATTATTGTGAGTAAAACGAAACTGGATTGGTGCTGAGGAGTTTTAGACAAAGTATCACTGCTCTCTATTGGCTGACTGCCCTCTAGTGGCTCTCTGTACATCAGAGAACCAGAAAACAACAGCAAAAACGAAACTACACTGCAGGCACATTATATGATTGTTTTTTTATCAATTTTTAATCATTTTTAAAAGGAATCAGTTAACTATTATGTCTCTATGCCCTGTAAACAGTCATTTCAGCTAAAAAAAGTTTTTCCTTTAGTGACCCTTTAAGTTTCTCCTAACCCAGGTGCAGGTGTTTGAACACTGTCCCTAGCAAGCAATACTGTTCCTATTAGCAAAAGTATGTAGGCATAGGATATACACCATGCCACGCCCCCTTAAAGAGGAATTAAACAAATAAATATTAGTTACACCCATAAGTGCTTTTTTTTTTTAAATCACTACTATTCCTTTATACTGGCTTCACAATTTACAAATGCAGCAATTTAGAAATGGGATGAAAGGTTTATCACTGGGAAACAATTTTTGAAAGATAAAAAAAAAGTGCCTTTTATATACAACTATATAGATCAGACCAAAATAAGGAACAAATGAGGCGGAAAGAGGGGCAGAGAGACTTTGTTCCAAATCAGAGACAGTCCCTCAAAATCAGGGACGGTTGGGAGCTGTGATAACAGTCAACTGTGCATTTCAATGGCCTAGCCGAAAACTGATTGGCACTTATACAATTTTGATAGTAATTAATAGACTGATTAGTGGAGAAATTTACGTTTTTTATAGAGTTACACCATCATTTTTGTTGTGTGCCCTTTGTACAATATACAGAATTAATATATTGAAATGGGTACTGAGAAGCAGTCTCTTGAATCATTATTATGTTATTGCAAACGATGAAACCTAACCAAAGCAATGATTTATAGATTGAACAACAAGTTAGGTGTAGAACTCTCTTGGTCGTTAAAATATAAAACCAGAACCTTTTTTTCATTTTGTGTAGGGGATGGTTGCAACCCCTGATTATGTTGGCATCTGTGTACATGAGAGCTCCTTTAACTACCTGTCTTGTAGACACTTAAGGGGGACCCAGCATATTTCCATGACTGAAAAACGTAGCTGGGCTGCGTCAATACATACAAGGTGGCAGGGCATCGTTCTTATATTCTGTTCAAATCTACATACTATTTGCATGCCTGTCCTAGACCTCTCTCCTCTTCATTCTCCTGATCACTGTACACATTAACCCCCTTTGCGCCTGGAGTACTAATACATACGCCTATGTTTTACTCGTGGTCCAGAGAGAAGTTCCAAAAGCCTTACCATCCACCTGGAGCCAATGGAATACGGGGGCCTGGGCCATCTGACGCCTGCTATCTGATGCATTTTACATAAGGGGTTCTCTCTCACCGTCAGGATGGAACTTCTATTCCACCATCACCACCCACTCCAGCATCAGTAAAGCACCCAACTCTTCACTTCAGGCATTGGCTCCTCTGAACACTTCACCTACAGAAAAGCATCACACAGAGTCTTTTAGTTTTAAAAGTAATGTCTTCCTCAGCAGCCCCTCACCCAAAGAACAGAGCACACCAAAAAAACCTTGGTTGTACTCCTGGTGGTACCAACAGACTCTCTATTTGACCCAAGCTCCTCCCAACTTTTAAAGAGGCAAATTTCTGCACTGTGAAGAAGCTAACCTTAAAGGGGTTGTAAAGACAAAAATATTTTCCTCTTAAATTAAAGTCTGACAGTAGCTGATAAAGTAAAACGTAATGTTTTGCATTATAACTAGTTTGATACCTGTTGAAATCGAGCTGTTTTATTCACCTCCAGCACTCCTGAATCATTATTCTCACTGACTTCCTGGTTTGCGGTGCGCATTCATTCTTGCTACATCACGGCCTAATGGGAACTACAGTTCCCATTAGGCTTAGCCTCCATGCCTGTGAGGGATAAGAGAGCATCTTCACACAGGGCTGTAGTCATAGGGAGGGGGTGAGCACATTCTGCTTTCCACCATGCAAAACAGCTCAGATGCTGGTGGAAAGCAAGAAGAGGAGTGACAGGAAATGGCATTTTCAAACCTGGATTACTGTATTTTGGAGGTCAAAGGGAAAAACGAGGTAAGTGATATTTAAATGCTCTAGTTTACAGCAATCAATTGGTCTAATAAAAAACAAACCTTTAGTGTTTCTTTAAAGAGGAACCTTTAGCTGCTTACTGCCAATTGTCCCCATTGAAAGATTTCCCCTCTCTTCCTTTTCTTGTGACAACAAAGACATCTTGTCATTTATTGGCCTGTCCTCTCCCCTTGTCCAATGAATGAGTTCCTTGTCTTTTGCTATTGATTCGATTGACATTGATTGAATAGAGTGGATAAAGGTCAGGATTGCTTAACTATATGAAAGCTACAGCTCTTGTACCCACAACGTGCCAGAAATACAGTGCTAGCTGTATTTACAGCATATACAAAAGTATTAATTAACTGTGAAGATCTCTTCTACTTACAGTACAGTACACATGCCCAGATTAAACTTTTTTTTACAATTAATCATTTATAAGAATGAGTCTGTGCTTGGAGTTCTGCTTCTAGCCCCAGACGACGTCAATTTTATGACGAAACGTACGTCGGGAAGGTGACGTGCTGACGTATGACGCGACGATCCGAGCGGAACGGGCGTTCGAGTAAGCCGGCCATTTTCTATGCTTTTATCTATCCGAATTTCTGTAAGTGCAGCTTTTATTAAACTTGGGAGGATTTTTTCAACGTACTTCACCATGTGGGCTCCTTTATTCCTTTCTGGTCAATTATCGCTGGTGTGATATCTGGAGGATCTGTAGGATATCTGGGTCAGCAGCCGGTCCATACAAAGGCCCTGGCTAGGGTTTATAGCCACAAGCTCATAATACTTGGCTTCTGGTAAGCCTTCAATTTACTAGGTGATCTGGTGGTGGTGGCACTTAATTCAGCAACAGCCATATTATATGCATGTTTGTTTTGCAATACTTCACTATGTATACCTTATTTCTTTGATACACATAACCTGCTGATGATCCATTTGGAGGTTTACTTAATCCGTTTATATCCGGTGTGGACTACTTAAAGGCCCAGGCTGGGGTTTACAGTCGCAGGCTTGTTATGCTTGCCTTCTGGTAAGCCTCCATCTTCTAAAGGTGTATCTTTGGTGGTGGTTATTTAGTTTGTACTACATATTGGACCTCCTATCATCAGGATTGGTTTCAATGTTTAAAACACTTGTTTTTTACAACATGTTTCCAATTGGGAGTACAGCTGCAAGCTGATCTGGCTTGCCTTTGCCATTTTGAACTTTGTTTCACATTTGGACTTATTTATATTCATTATAAAAGGGTTACTTTGTTTACACATGGTCCCTATATGTACACTTTATTAGTTTAGTTTTGTTAGTATTTAATTCCAGCGCAACTTCATTTCCTCTTTCCTGCTTCTAGCAGTACCAAAGTGATAATTAGCTGTTAAGAGCCTGCCTCTTTGCAATTAATATTTTTGTTTCTCTTCTGCAATAAAAAAAGCTTACCTTCCTGATTGCAATCTTATTAAGAATGAACACTGATGTGCAATACCTTCTCAGCACACCTCAGAATGAACTCATGGTCTCATGTGCAGGAGTTATGTCTTTCCCCATAATTGGCCGATTAAGCCCTGGCACCCTGAAGCGACCAGGTAGAAAATCTTAGTATTGGTGAGGGAGTTTACATCACTTTAGTTCAGCTTTAATGACTAGTACACACGACGGATTTCCTGTCAAGCCTGCCTTGCATACACACAGTCACACAAAAGTCTGGTGAACTTTTGACTGCCAAGAACGTAAAAGACTACGACGAGCCGATAAAATTAAGTTCTATGCTTCTGAGCATGCGCCGATTTGTTTCCGAGCATGTGCAATTTTTTACCCGTCGGAAAAACCATACAGACGAACGGTTTTCTCACCAGGATTTTTTTTCTCACGGGAAAAAGGAGATCCTGCTCTCTTTTTTTGTCCAGCAGTTTGTCCCGTCGGAAAAACTGCGATGGAGCATACGCATTCCCAATGAAAAGAGCTCTCATAGCAGTTTTCCCTTCTGAAAAAAACGGTTGTGTGTACCAGGAATAAGAGTGCTCAGAGTGGGCTGCATCACCCAAGATAAAAATACATAATATTCATATTTGTCCAGAGTGTGCCTTTAATATGGCACTGTATTGCACTAAAATCTTGTTTTAGTACCAATATAGAGGACAGGCACATTTCTATTTGTTGTCTATTTTAGGCTGGAGACATGGCAAATAGAACAGCAGAACTATTTCTTCCTGAGTCAAAGCTTACATTTGCAGTAAAAACATCTGCTGCTCAAATTAAGTCGTAGAAATCTTAGACCGGGATACTTATAGCGTGGCCTTCACAAGCTACCGGCTGCGAAGAAATGTGGGTGCCCGCAGGAATTCTTCAGGCAAGAAGAGTGGAATATTTCGGGGCTCCTCCCTACCCCCAGCACTTGTCATCAGTCTAGGCTGGATGTCAGCGCTGTGGATGCACGTAGGTAAGATAGATGCCTCAATCAGTGAGGTCTCATGTGTTACGCTCACAGTGCTTTCTAACACAGAAAACAAAATGGGTTTAAGGCTTAGGAGTTGGGAGCAAGCTGTGCTACAGCCTGCTTGTATAAATCTACAGTCAGATTTCCTATCAAAAGGAGAAGAGTCCACCTAAAAGTTCCATCTTAGTTATAAGCTGTTATAGGTGGAACCTGGTGTCAGCCCCTGTCTTTCTTTATGTATTGAAAAGCCTAACGGCCCATACACGCGATCGGAATTTCCGATGGAAAAAGCCAGACAGACTTTTTCCATTGGAAATTCCGACCGTGTGTATGCCCCATCGGAGTAATTCCACCAGAAATTCCGATGAATTTCATCGGAGTTTACATAGAGAACATGTTCTCTTTTCCTCCGGGTCCTTTCACACATACGGACATACGTTAATTTCATCAGTTCAGTTCATCCGTTTTTCATCAGTTCAGTTTATCAGTTTTTCATCAGTATTTTTTTACATCCACTACCAATGCAAAAACAGATGAAAAACTAACCATTTGTCAGTTTACATCCATTTTTCGTCCGATCCGATGTTTTGACGGATGAAAAATAGGGCTTTCATCCGTTCAAAAAGACAAATGTTGACGGAAGTGGATGAAAACGGATGAAAATAGATGATCATCCGCTGTCATCCGTTTTTCCATAGGAATGCATTGAGGTCCGTTTTTCATCCATCAACGGGGCGGATCATTAATGATCCGCCTCCGTGTGTCTGTAAACTCAGCAGGGGATCGCTCCGTTGATCCCCGCTGAGCCGGCGGATGACAGGGCGGTCCCCGCACACTGTGCAGGGACCGCCCTGTCTTTTCTCCGCTCTCCCCTATGGGGAGATCGGATGAACACGGACCGTATGTCCGTGTTCATCCGATTAGATCCGCAGACAGAAGAAAAAATAGTATCTTCTTCTGTCTGCAAAATCGGATGTTTGCGGAGGCGGACGATTACGGGTGTCAGCGGATGTTCATCCGCTGACACCCGCAATCACATAGGGACCAATGTATGTCCCTTTTTCATCCGCAAACGAATGGATGAAAAAGCGGACATACGGTCCGCACGTGTGAAAGGGGCCTTAGATCTCCCTGTCATAATTCCAGAATCTGTTTCTGTCAAGGTGGGATTCACATAGCAACCCAGTGCAGAGAGTTTACCAACAGAGTCCCCTGGAGATAGACAAAAGTTTTGGGTGGAATGACCCTTATTGGCCCATACACACGAATAGAAAATCGTACGGAAAATCTTGCTTTCAAAGTGATCGTACGATAATCCCATCATTAGCGCACAGCTTTCGAGGGACAATCACAACAGTTCATCCGATATTATCTGATGGGACAAGCATGAAAATTTTTCTCGTACGATACCAGATTGTACTATATTCGTATTATCAGTACAGTTTTCATTTGAAAATACAATACAAATACACTACAGCACATTACATCACTTCCAAATTTTTATTCTGTCATACAAGAATTTTCGTCACTTTGGTAAAAAAAAAACAGCGATTATTTGTTTGATAATCTCATTGTGTGTTTTAGACATTAGGCTCCATTCGCAAGAGTGGTTACACATGCTGCACTTTCCAGCGGCAGGAATCTGGATTTCTGGGGTTGGAATTGACAGATGTGTAGAAATATCTGCGTTCACGGAGCCTGTACAATGCAATGACAGGCAGTCAGCAGCTGCAGCAATTTGTGACTTCTCACACAGCCAGTGATTACCTGCAGTGATCATAACTAGATGCACTTCTCGACTGAAGAATTATTGACCCAGTAAGAATTCAGCATTCTCAGACCACAGCTCTTGTCTACAAAGGTACGTTTATAAAGGTCCTGGCATTTAAGAGGCTAGCAAGCTGCAGAAGCAGCTGTGAATTTGATATTGATTTTTTTTTTAATTGCTCTTTATCAAGTATACAAAATGTAGACAGCATAGATTACAACATCAGAAGATGTACAACATTCTATACTAACAAAAATTCATAACGTCACTATCTTATCAAGAGTATTTCCGAAGAGAAACCGACAAAATAAACATTGTGACGAGACCCTTTGCTCGCCCGGTTCTGCTCTCCCGACACTCCTCTGCTACCAGTGAGTCAGCTTGCAGATTGCAACGTCTGATGGTTCGGTCATCCAAGGCTCCGGGTTCCGAACTACAGCTATGTGCCGTTCAGACCCATTAAGAACACACACCAGGCAGGCTGTATGTAAGTTCAAACAGGACTCTCTTTAATGCCAGCATTCAGCTGGTTATATACAGTTTACAAGCTAATCATCAATCAAAGAACAATGAAATCTCCACCCCCCTTTTCACACACTGGGGCTTCCATACAGATTATAGGTAGACACTCTGGTGCCGACCCTGACAAGACACATTTCTTTAGATAATGACATCAGTGAAGTTAATTACTAATTGTAACAGAATACAGAATAACAGAATAACAACGAAGCAATCAGAATAATTAACCTGAGACAATTATCTAATCATTTAGCCTGACGAGGTGAATAGGCGTCTCGTCTGCAATTCCCCACGATACAATACACCTCTCTTAAGGTCTTCTTCACACACACAATAGATCAATTAACCTTTAGAATAGAGAGCTGGCTGGTGGTGGAACATTAGCATTTCAACAGTCTGTTATGCAGAGGAATGAGTCACTCTGGTCCACATGAAATCACCTGTAATATGTCCCATCTCATGTAATACATGAATTATGATTTATTAGCAACCCTCTCCTGTGTAACAGATGTCAAGTAGAAACACTTTAGCATCCCAAGGTCCATGACAAACATACTTTTATAAGGTGTAATGTAAATTCTCATATTATCAGTGCTCTTAGGTTAGGGTGACCAGACATCCCTGGTTTCCAGGGACAGTCCCCGGACCAAGTCTGTCCCCGGATTGGATTTGAACAGGGGCTGGGGTCATTTCAAAGACAGTCAGTGCAGGATTAAAAAAACAATTGAATTACACATACCCGTTTCGCCACTCCTACTAGCATAGGGGGGTGTATTTTTTTCCATTATCTGTGCCCCTTTTTGATAATCATGTGCTGGTTGGAGTGGAGGAAATATTTCTTCAGTTTCGGGTGCATGCCCATTCAGCTCCGCTCCGCTCGTTCTTCTGCCTTGGCTCAAGTCCTGGCCAGCCACCTGCCTGCTTACCTCCTTGCCTTCCTGGCGGAGTGATCTTCATCCACCCAGTAGTACCCGGGGCCCGGAGAGTAAGACTTGACAGGCTGTGAGGCGGGCGGCGTCGGCGATGGGCACTGAGTAGCTGATTGCCGCCATAACTAGTAAAAAAAAAAATATGTCCCCAGATTTAATTTTAAAAATCTGGTCACCCTATCTTAGGTGTCCTTTTATGAAACTGAGATCAGCGGCGATCCTGAGTCTCACCGCTGATCTCAGGTCATAAACAGTTTATGAAGCTGAGGTAATCAGCGGAGAACATGTTCTCCACTGATTATCTCAGCACAGTGAGAATCTGTAACTGACTGTCACAGAAACGGCCAGTTTATGAAGGTGCGATCTCGGCACCTCACTGGCGATCTGTGACAGAATTCTCACTTTCTCATTCACCATCTCAGAGGTGGAGAATCAGAGAGAGAAGCGCAAAGCTGGCTGAGTATTGTGGAGGAAGAAGGGAGAGTTTTGACTTCCATCCTTTACACACGAGCAGCCATACAGTCAGAACACATCTTCCCCACTCATTACACACCCCAAAATGAGCAGACATTCCTCTTTTCACTTCCTCGTTGTTCGTTTTTGCTCAAAAGTTGCTCTATTTCTTCTCTGTTCTGTTCACTTCCTGTTTGTCTGATTGTTACTCACCACCGTGAAGGGAGGCTTTACTGCGGTGGTCAGTAACATGCTCGCCCCTCCTAGGAACTACATCTGTGCGGCAGGACGATCTCTATGTGTTAGAGACTTCAAGGAGGTATGAATAACTGGGCATGCCGCAATGCATACTGGGAAATGTAGTTCTTACATGAACGAGCACCGCAAGCCAGGAAGTGAATGAGAGAACAGAAACTAGAATGCCAAAAGTGATATAGATGAAGGAATTTAATAGGTATTTACTTGTTTTTAAACAGAATCATTACACTATTCTGTCTGTCTACCTTGCAGACATTAATTTTGTTGCATGTGTTCGAGAAAAGCAACAGTAACCTAGGATTCTAATACCTCACAAGTTTTCCGACAGTTCCATTCAAGATCCTCAAATGTTTTGGGACAACCCAGAGCGGAAGAACTCTATTAACCACTCCAGCTCCGGAAGGTTTTACCCCCTTCCTGGCCAGATAATTTTTTGTGATACGGCACTGCGTTGCTTTAACTGACAATTGCATGGTCATGTAAAGTTGTACCTAAATAAAATTAATGTCCTTTTTTCCCCACAAATATAGCTTTCTTTTGGTGGTATTTGATAACCCCTGTGGTTTTAATTTTTTATATTATAAACAAAAAAAAAGACAGACAATTCTGCTATAAAACATTCCCAAATATTTTTTTTTTTTAAAAATCGAATTTGTTCATCAATTTAGACCATTATGTATGCTGCTAAAAAAAAATTGGTAAAAAAATTCTAATAAGTGTATATTGATTGGTTACCCAAAAGTTATAGCATCTACAAACTATGGGATAGATTTATAGAATTTGCAGTGGGCGGTCCGGAAGTGGTTAATCAAGTTCTTTCACATGTTAACTTGGTATCGATTTTTAGAGCCTGCTTTGCGGTCTAAGTGATCTGGGTGGCTCTTTTACAAGACTCTGAATGTAGGCCCCCTTCTGGCGTTAAAATGGCAGAACCTTGGGAGCAGGAGTTTATTGGTAAACATCTGTTACCCAATACACCCTGGCCCAGATTCACAAAAGAGATACGACGGCGTATCTCCTTATACGCCATCGTATCTCTGTTTTAGGGTCTTCCTAACTATGCGACTGATTCATAGAATCAGTTACGCATAGTTAGCCCTAAGATCCGACAGGTGTAATTGAATTACACTGTCGGATCTTAGGATGCAATACCTCGGCCGCCGCTGGGGGGAGTTTGCGTCGTAAACCAGCGTCGTGTATGCAAATTAGTAGTTACGGCGATCCACGGCGGTTTTTCGCGTTCGCTACGTCGCTCCTAGTCTAGTTTCCCGTCGCAAAGTTAGTCGTCGTTTTAGCTGCCCTAACTTTACACAGCCCACGTATGTGCTGTATAAAGTATGGCCGTCGTTCCCACATCGAAATTTCTAATTTTTTTGTTCTTGCGCAAGACGTCCGGGGATACGAAAGTACGCTACGCACGTCGCCGTTCAAAAAAATGACGTCACTTCGCGCAAAACACGGCGGGAATTTCAAAACGGAGCATGCGCAGTAGGTCCGGCGTGGGAGCGCACCTAATTTAAATGGCACACGCCCCTTTGAATTACGCAGGCTTACGCCGGAGGCCGCCGGCGTAAGTTTTCATGCAAGTGCTTGGTGAATCAGGCACTTGCGATGAAAACTTGCGGCGGTGTAACGTATCTACGATACGTTACGCCGCCGCAGTTCTATGTGAATCTGGGCCCCTGTGCCTAATGAACCTGAAAAAGCTACAGGTATTACATCACCTCAGGGTTCACAACTGTCAATCCCCAGCTACTGTAGCTGAGGATGCAGCTAATCAAGCATGATCTGTGTTTCATTAGCTGCAGTGGAGGGCATAGGGGACATGGGGTTGAAGTTGTCACCGCTGGCTGGCTAGGGTTGCCAACTTTTTTTCAAGCCAAACCCGAACACTTCAGTGCCGCACTGCAATTTTGTTTTCATAGTATGCATAAACTATGCATAGATGTTTTTATTAAATAACATTTCTAATCATATGAAGTTAATCATAAGAACCCCCCTTTACATCAGAGTCAACAGAGTTCCCCTTTTATATCTAAATCCACAGAGTTCCCTTTTACTGTAAGGGGGGACTCTGCAGACTCTGCTGTAAGGTAGAACTCTGGGGACTCTAACATAAGGGCTGCTCTGGTGTACCGCAAGGACTCTGATGTAAGGGGGAGCACTGCTGTGTAATGAGTGCTCTGAGAACCCTGATTTACCTTAGCATACTTACTTGGAGGCAGGCGAGAGAAGGGTGGGAAGACTTAGTCCAGTCTGAATAATGTGTCCGGGTCTCAGAGAGTCTGAAACCCGGATGCATGATTCCAAACCAGAACTGTCCGGGTGAATCCCGAACAGGTGGCAACCCTACCGCTGGCCTGGCCACACCTTGCTCCATAATGGCAGGCCACACCTTGCTCCATAATGGCAGGCCACACCTTGCTCCATAATGGCAGGCCACACCTTGCTCCATAATGGCAGGCCACACCTTGCTCCATAATGGCAGGCCACACCTTGCTCCACCTGTGAATCACAGCTAAGTGCTTGGATGAAATGACACAGGGGGCTCTCTGCAATTCCTACTCCTTGTTCTGGGCTTGAAGATCCAGGAAGCCCCTGAGAAAAAATGACCAAGGTAAAGATGAGCATTAGGAATGAGCATGAAGTAAAAAGCACAGTAGGAGGGGAAATGTAAGAGGCCAAAAAAGTATAGACCTAAAAGTGACTGTAAACATTTCAGAGAAAGGAAGAGAAATAAATGTACCGGAATATCAATCAACTGAGCTAAAAATAGCTCTTTGTGAAAGCACAACCTCAAAGAGACGTGTGACCATAGTTGTGTGGGTATAACCCTTTATTGCATAACTGCTTTAAAGAAACCATAATCCTCTCTACTCCCACTCTTTGGGATTCAGATGGTTTGGTGTCGTAAAGATTTTGCAATGCTGTAACAATCAAAATGTCATTCCCAAGAAGGAACAGAATATCCTCATAGGGAGAGTTTCTCAACGTTCTGTAAAAAAATACCTAAAAAAGAAGAATTGTCAGCACTGAAAATGCCATCCCATTATATTCTGTTTGTTTATTATCTTGCACTGCAATAAATCCAAAAATCTGATTTAATATGTTTCTTTTTTAGGACCCTGAAAAATGAGACCCAAAACACAAAGGACGTTACTTGTGTAGCGCTGACCTGTTGGAGCCACTGGATTTGGATGGTCCCCACTTTTTCTATTTTCTTCTCTCTCATTGACCTAAATAAACAGTCTAGAGGTACTTTTTGTCTTTTTTGTTGCTGAGTTAAACTTGAAAATCTATGAGGGAAGCATGAGATACCCCAAAGGGACTGAAGTAACTAAGGACTCTTCTCACTATCCTGGTAGAGAACGTCCACAAATTCAATGCTTGCTAGGGGAAATGCAAAGACCTGGTCTTGTGTAAAGCTGGCAAACTGCATACAGTCTCTGGGGCACAGGACATAAAACAGTACTCACAGGACTGAGGATCATCAGCTGCCACGTTCAGATATCCCCTGGGCACTTCTTAGTGAGGGAGACACAGACTAATGATACCACCAACCAATGGACCCTCTTCCATCCAGCCTGGTATCCTCCTGAGTACATCTCCATGCAAAAGGAAAACAAACAGAAAACCCCAAACTTTAGGGAATCGGCCCCCCCATCCTAAGCTATGGCTGGGACCTCGATGATCTCACAGCAGCGTCTCAGACAAGGGACTCCTCTGATAGGGCTAAGACAGCATTGAGGTAAACAAAATGGGGGGGGGGGGCTGCAGCACCCCAGAAGGTTTTTCACCTTAATGCATAGAATAGCCTGCAAAGAGACCTTTTTAACTATCAGTGCCAAAATCTATTAATGTTCCAAAATTCCTTCTGCGATGGAGTTATCTTGTCAAAAAGGAGTTACACAAATGCATAAGAATATAACAATCATTTAGATACCATGCATAAATAAATTACAAGAGGTACTTTTTGTCTTTTTTGTTGCTGAGTTAAACTTGAAAATCTATGAGGGAAGCATGAGATACCCGAAAAGGGACTGAAGTAACTAAGGACTCTTCTCACTATCCTGGTAGAGAACGTCCACAAATTCAATGCTTGCTAGGGGAAATGCAAAGACCTGGTCTTGTGTAAAGCTGGCAAACTGCATACAGTCTCTGGGGCACAGGACATAAAACAGTACTCACAGGACTGAGGATCATCAGCTGCCACCTTCAGATATCCCCTGGGCACTTCTTAGTGAGGGAGACACAGACTAATGATACCACCAACCAATGGACCCTCTTCCATCCAGCCTGGTATCCTCCTGAGTTCATCTCCATGCAAAAGGAAAACAAACAGAAAACCCCAAACTTTAGGGAATCGGCCCCCCCCCCCCCCATCCTAAGCTATGGCTGGGACCTCGATGATCTCACAGCAGCGTCTCAGACAAGGGACTCCTCTGATAGGGCTAACCCAGGATCCAAGACCCTCTGCTTTGTTGCTTCAGTACGTCACTATTTATGTGCTCCCCATACACCTTTCCAGGGATTGTCTGGGTTCCCATCAATTTTCAATACGTTCTCCCATTCTTTCTCCCACTGTAATTCTAGAATTTTCCAGAATGCAGGGACATACAATCAGACCAGCAGCCTGTGTAACACTGAGCAGGCTAAAGCAACCAACCCCTGCTCCACTGATTAAAGAGGAGCCAAACTAAATTTACCTAGCAACCTATACTAGGAGTGTGCTATACATGAAATATTAAACAGCTTTAAAAAATTTAATTATTGGCTGTGTCAGGCATCATGATCTTTTTAAGGGTCACCTTACGCATTACAATCTGACTATACTATCAATTTTAGATTTACCAAAACTATGTAATTTAGGAAGAGTGACAGACTCCCTGGCAGCCCGCCTGGGTGCCTCTGCCAAGATACAGCTTCCTCCACTCTGGAACCAGGAACAAGATTTTATAGCTCAGAATTTAACCCAAGAACTAGATGACACTAGCTTAAGCACAAACAGGAACCCTTTATTGAACTGAAATACAGGTTTTTTAACAATAGGGGCAGCCACCACATAAAAAACACAAACTTCAAACAGCGTTTTAATCAGCCAACAGTGATCCAATCAAATGGCAATTAAATCAACAGCTATCTAATTAACCAGTAAGCCATTTAACAGCTAGGCACCTAGACAAGCCTTGATTAGCCAGGGAGTGTCCACCCCAAACAGCTGGCAACAGCTGCAATTAAAGCAACACTATAATACAATCCTAAAATAGATTAGAATTGACGAGCAGATGAAATTCCTGGTCTCCTCCAAAGGCCATTTTAAGTTGCTTGAAGGCTAGCCCATAGTCCCCTCCAAAAAACCCTCTTCTGGAGTCTCCCGCATCGAGTGTCCACTTTGGAGAAGAGCTCTCCTTGGAGGACAACCGTTTGGGCGTGCTCCCGAGTCCCGCATCTGTGTCCATTCACACAGAATGCAGGACTTGGCCTCGCCGCCCGGCGATGCGTCATTGGATTTGATTGACCGCAGCGGGAGCCAATCAGTTTGTATAATCCGTACTTTTTGCAGGGCTCCAGCACCACAGAAGGTTTTTCGCCTTAATGCATAGAATGCATAGGGGATAGCCTGCAAAGAGGCCTTTTTAACTATCGGTGCCAAAATCTATTGATGTTCCAAAATTCCTTCTTCGATGGAGTTATCTTGTCAAAAAGGAGTTACACAAGAGCTTAAAGTGGAGGTTCACCCTAAAAACTAATTTTTAACATTAGAGCCAGCATAGTAAGGGCATATACTTTCGGCAGTTTTTTTTTTTTCTCCGTACTTACCTTTATATTTTGATTTGGTCCAGAGCTTCCGCGTTCTGATGACTCTGGGACTGGGCGTTCCTATCCCTGCCTCAGGGTTCCGATGACTGCGGGACTGGGCGTTCCTATCCTTCCATTCGATGATTGACGGCTTGTGAAACAGGTGACCTGTCGCACAACGCGCGTCACCAGATTTCCGGAAATAGCCGAGCTGCGAGTCGGCACTATACGGCACCTGCGCCCGCCGTGTAGAGCTGACTGCGCAGGCGCCGTATAGTGCCGACTCGCAGCTCGGCTATTTCCCGACATCTGATGACGCGCGTTGTGTGACATGTCACCTGTTTCACAAGCCGTCAATCATCGAACGGAAGGATAGGAACGCCCAGTCCCACAGTCATCGGAACCCGGAAGCCCTGGACAAAAACAGAATATAAAGGTATGTACGGAGAAAAAAAAAACGCCGAAAGTAAATGCCCTTATTATGCTGGCTCTGCTAGATGTAATATTAAAATTATTGTTTTTGGGTGAACCCCCACTTTAAGAATATAACAATCATTTAGATACCAAGCATAAATAAATTACGAGGGACAGAAAGCTCATGCAACACCTCATATCTACTAAGCCATCTAAGCCTCCAATTTATGTCATATTTGATCTCTAACAAATTGTAATTTCATTATGTATAATAATATGTTGGTCGTCGGATTGTGGGACCTTGTCATCTGGAAATATACACAGTATATAGATAGAATCATTGGAATTAAAAAAGTGCCTGCTGTAGCATAATAAAACATTTCAACACCTGCAGCACACCTCTCAGACCCTGCAATTTTGTTGTGTTTGTCTGTGCTCTATAGGGACCTGAAAAAAATTCTGCAATTGTAGCTCAGTGGCTTTCACTTACCATCAAAATTATGAAGGAATGCAAAGGGTTATTTATGAGAACAAATTACTGTATATATTAGTTTTGAATGGCCAGACCAGGGAAACTTTGCTGAGTACATTTCACGTTTAGTCCTGTTTATTTTACTTTTTCTTAGGTAGGCAGGCTGTGTTATTCTGCCTTTGTAGTTAGAGGCTGATCCTGGGCTTTTTGGTCCCAGCCAGCCCACCTGTGATATAAAAAGGGGGAAGCTGAAGTCCAGGGCTCTCAGCTCGACTTGCGGTTTTGGCCTGCATTATGAATGGGTACTGCTGTGCCTTGCAGTCTGTTGGAGACACCGGGGGCTAGATTCAGATAGGTGAGCAGATCTTTAGATCCACGTAACCTATCTCATTTACGTTACGCCGCCGCAAGTTTTTCAGGCAAGTGCTTTAATCACAAAGCACTTGCCTGTAAAGTTGCGGCGGCGCATCGTAAATCCCCCGGCGGAATTCAAATTCGGCGGGTAGGGGGCGTGTATCATTTAAATGAAGCGCGCCCCCGCACCGACCGAACTGCGCATGCGCCGTCCACAAAAAATCCCAGAGTGCATTGCTCTAAATGACGTCGCAAGGACGTCATTGGTTTCGACGTGAACGTAAATTACGTCCATCCGTATTCGCGAACAACTTACGCAAACAACGTAAAATTTCAAAACTCGGCGCTGGAACGACGGCCATACTTAACATTAGCTACCCCTCATATAGCAGGGGTAACTATACGCCGGAAAAAGCCGAACACAAACGACGTAAAAAAAAAGCCTCGGGCGGTCGTTCGTTTCTCAATCGGTGTAACTTCTCATTTGCATATTCCTCCTGTAAACAAACGGAAGCGCCATCTAGCGGCCAGCGTGAGATTGCAGCCTAAGATCCGACGGTGTAAGTCACTTACACCTGTCGGATCTTAGGGATATCTATGCGTAACCTGATTCTATGAATCAGGCGCATAGATACGACCGTCGGAACTCAGAGATACGACGGCGTATAAGGAGATACGCCGTCGTATCTCTTTCTGAATCCGGCCCACAGTTTCCAGAGAATATCCAAGTCGGAAACACCAGCATGAACTACAACTTTGCAGAGGTATGTCTGGGCAACCACACAGCTATAGTTAGGGTTAGGGACTGGACTCTGTTAATATTGAACTGTAATGTTGGAAGCTCTTCAGTAAAGTTGTATCAACTGTTCTGGGCCTGGTCTGAAGTTTTTAAAAGGGTGCATGTTGGTTCTGGCATATCTAAAGAATCAGGATATGTAAGGTATAAAGAGGCATGAAATAACACCACTACAAAAGGGTTAACTCGGCAAGACAACAAGAGAGGTGTAGTTGCTAAGAGTAACCTAGCACAGTTCAAGACACATAACTACCAGTCGTTAGGCGTGGTACCTGGAAGAGGTGACAGGTCCTCCGGTAGCTCTGAGGGTCGATGTTCTGGCTCCCTCCCTAATGGTCAGTTTCCAGTAACAACTGGAAACCAAACCTGCGTTATGAAGATCTAAGAACTGGTCACAGGGAGGAAGGAGTTATCAAGTGCACGCATTAGGCCTATGCTATGTACACAGGGGACCCCATTCTGTTACCAGGAGTGAGGTAACAGAGGTACCCTGGACTGGTGGAGTGGAGGCAGGCGCAGCAAGTATAAATGTTCTGGGCCTGGTCTGAAAGGCATTTATTGCACACAAAGTGGATTATTATCATTTGTGGCTTATGAGGAATATATTTTAATTTCCTGGAGAGGAGCTTTAAATAATTTGGCTGCTGTTGGGCTTTAAAAAAAAAAAAAAATGTGACGAATCACATTCTTGATATCATTCCAGCTGTTTTCTAATCAGGATTACAAAATAAAAGGAAAGATTTGCTTGGTTGCTATGAGCAAGAAAGACACTTTCCTATTTTTCAGCTTTCATGAATCAGCCTCTTATGTCTCTTACTTCACTGAAATTTCCTTTGGCAAAGCAAACCTGAAATTATGACCTTTAACTGCTGTTTTCCTCAGATTGTGTGTTATTAAGACTTGTCCTTTGTGATGAATCATGTTCGAGAATGTCTGAGATAGAAAAGCCATTTTTTCTTTTTCTAAGCTATCCTTGCCATTAGATTCACTTTTTTAAGATTTCATTAATTTATTTTAGTTGTTCTAAGTTGTGATGTGCTATGCTACAAGGCATACATGCATTGCAGTGTTCTTTCTATAAACATTTTAAATAGACTACAGGGAGTGCAGAATTATTAGGCAAGTTGTATTTTTTTTTTTTTTGAATTCTGTTTATTAGATTTTCAGAATATAAGTTTACAAACATTTCTTATTGAAACAACATGTATTATGCAAATGCCAGATAAGACTTTTCAGCAGTAACATACCTAAATGTTGAAAAAAAATGCATTAAACAGTACATCAAATGTATTGTCATTCAAAACAAAAAAATAAAAACAAGGACTACATAGGGAAAGGTGAGAGAGTAAGTTAGAGAAGGGTGTATATTCGGTCTAGACCTTTAAATACAGAATATCTATAACTGGTCTATTATTTTCCTATAAAAGATGAGAGAAAACTCTTTCTCCTCAACATTGAAAAGACAGAATATTTTGTTTTTAATGTTCATGACTTCAACAAAATACCATATTCGGTAGATTCCGCAAAATGTATCCAACATGACCATTTATCTATGTAAACACTAGAAGAATCTCTTGACTGGTGTATCAGTTCTTCCATGCTGGCAATGTGATTAACCCTGTGGATCCAGTCGGGAATTGTAGGTGGTGTAGTTTGTTTCCATTTAATTGGGATACATAATCTCGCCGCGTTAATTAGGTGCAAAACTATGGTATTCTTATAGGTGGAATGTGAGAGGCTAGAAAGGTGCAACAAAAATTGTTCTGGAGTAAAATCCGGTTCATAGGTAGTAATTTGTGTTATTAATCTATGGATTTCTTTCCAGAAATGGGTTAAAGCGGAGCATTTCCACCAAATGTGTAACAAAGTACCAGGTGCACTATTGCATCTCCAACACAGCGGGGATGTTTCTGGACTGAATTTATGAATAATTGACGGGGTTCTATACCATCTCGAGTAAATTTTATACCCATTTTCCTGAGTCAAAACGTTTAACGTGCCCTTGTGTATACGTCTGAAAATAGTTGACCAGTCTTCAGATGTTATTGATATCTGAAGATCCTCTTCCCATTTGAGGTTTGTGAAATCTGCTTGGAGGTCAATGGATGAATTAAGAAGGGTGTGTAAAAGAGATATTAGGTGTTTCTGAGGGAAACCACTCAAACAGACGGATTCAAACAGCGTTTTGGGTCTAAACCATCCAGTCACAGGATCTAATTTCTTGAGAAAATCAGAAATTCTATTAAAGTATAAATCGGATATATTGCATCCAGGATTGGTGGATTTAAAGGATTCATAACAAATGGGAGCACGGTCTTTGAAGAAGTCCGCCGCCCTGTATTTCATTGTGGAAGAGGTGTCAGAAGGAGTCGAGCCAGTGTTAGGAAAAGGAATTTCGAGGCTATGGGTTATAGGAGTGATTGGTCCATATATTGAGGACAAATCCATAGCTTTGCACAGATGTCTAAAGATTTTCAGGGAAGTTCCCGTTACAGGATGTGACTTGATGCACCTAGGGATTTTTTTAGGAATGGTCCATGGTAAGTGGCTTATAGGTACATTTGAAAGGCAAGAAATTTCTTCTAAGTAAATCCAATCCTTCAAATTAACATGCACATGCCAATCTACTATCCTGGACAAGTGACTGGCCCAATAATATTTGCGTAAGTCCGGGACTCCAATGCCTCCCATTAGTTTTGGCGTGGTTAATTTATCCCATTTAATTCGTGGCTGTTTCCCCCCCCAAATAAAGTTTAGGCAAATCCGTCTAAATGACTTGAAAAAAGAACCTGGAACGGTTATGGGGAGAGTCTGGAATAGATATAGAAACCTAGGTAAAATATTCATTTTCAGTATGTTCGCACGACCGAACCATGAAAACATACCTTTGTCCCATTTCAATAAATCTGATCTGACTGTATTCAATAATGGTAAGAAGTTAGCCTTGTATAAGTTATTAATATCCGGAGAAATATTAATGCCCAAGTAAGATAGTTCCTCGTCCACCCAAATAAAAGGGAAGTTCTGTTTACACAGTGCCATCTCGTCATTGGGCAGTGAGATATTAAGTGCTCTTGATTTAGCCAAATTGATTTTAAAGTTAGATATAAAAGTAAACATTGAAAAATCTTTTAGTAGGTTGGGGAGAGTAATTATGGGTTTTGACAGAAAAAGCAGCACATCGTCGGCAAATGCAGCTAGTTTGTATTGTTTATCTTTAATACTTATTCCCACTATATCCTTGTTGGATCGAATTCTACAAAGAAAAGGTTCTAGTATTAAAATAAAAATAATTGGCGATAATGGGCATCCCTGACGTGTCCCATTTGACACAGAGAAAGCCTCCGACAGACATCCATTAACCTTGATCCTTGCCCTTGGGGATGAATAAAGAAGTTTTATGAACTGCAACATGCGATCTCCAAAGCCTAAAAACCCCAAAGTTGCGTGCATGTAATCCCAAGCAATCCTGTCGAAGGCTTTCTCTGCGTCAAGGGAGAGCATGAACCCAGGAAGCTGCGTTTCTAAAAGCCAGTTTTGAATACATAGGGCTTTGGTGGTATTGTCCCTAGCCTCCCTCCCCGGAGTAAAGCCCACTTGATCCAATGAAATCAAATCTTTTAAAAGGGGTAAGATGCGGTTCGCTAAAATTTTTGCGTATAACTTGATATCCACATTTAGGAGTGAAATTGGCCTGTAATTGGATACTAGGTTACTATCTTTATTAGGTTTGGGAATGAGCACTATATGAGCTTCTAGTAGGTCTTGAAAGGTCGACCATTGAGCAGGGGGAGAATTGAACGCCGATACAAAATTAGGAATTATGACGTCACTAAAGGTTTTGTAATAGTTGACAGGAAACCCGTCAGGACCCGGACTTTTACCTACGTTAAGTTGATCAAGAGCAACAAGGGCTTCGGATACTTCCAATGGTTTATCCAAATCCTTGGCTACTTCCGGACAAATAGGATTAGGGCAATAGGATGCAAGAAATTCCGCAATCATTTCAGTTCTCGATTTTGATTTGTTAGCTGGATCCATAGAATTTAGATTATACAGATCCGAGTAGTAAATCTGGAATTGCTTGGTGATATCAGAGGTACTCGTGAGTTTCTTACCCTTTTTATCCATTATAGAGTGAATATTATCAAATTTCCTTTTTGATGTATTCAGTGAGTTGGCTAAGAGCCTACCGGTCTTATTGCCATATTCATAGAAGAATTTCTGTGAATATACATTATTTCTTTTTATTTTTTTTTCCAATATCTCAAGCAATTCCTTCCTGGTGTTAGTCAGTTCCTCGAGTATATCCGAATTAAGGGATTGTTTATGACTTCTTTCCAAAGTCTCAATTCTATCGGTGAGGTTTTTAATATGTACCCTCCTGTCTTTATTACGTTTTGCCATTAATGAAATAAACTCCCCTCTAATTACACATTTATGGGCCAGCCAAGTAGTCGAGTGATGCACATCAGGTGTAGAATTTTCCTTAAAGTACAATGAAAGCAAAGAATTTATTTTTTGAACCACTCCTTTGTCAGTGAGTAATGAAGTATCCAGTCTCCAAGTTTTTCGTGGAGCAGGTTTGTCCTCCATCGTCAAACTTATAGAGATGGGATTGTGATCCGATAAAACCATGGGCTCTATAGATGTGTCGATTAGGGATTCCAGGTCTCCCTGGGAAATAAAAAAGTAGTCCAACCTTGAATAGCAGTTGTGCGGCGGGGAATAGTAAGTGTAGTCTTTTGTAGAAGGATTTAAAGTGCGCCATGAGTCATGCAATGATAGACGGTGCATCAATTTTTTGACTAGATTCAGTGTTTTATATGGTGTTTTGGAAGAGCCTGATGACGTGTCTAGAAGGGGATTGAGAGCTATATTGAAATCCCCACCCAGTATAACCATGCCATCAGCAAAAGATTCAAGGGATTCTAATACATCTTTAAAAAATGGGGCGTGAAGTCTATTAGGGGCGTAAATATTACCTAAAGTTATTTGTTTGTTATATAGTGTGCCCTTTATAAATATGTATCTGCCTTCCGTATCCAATTTAGTATCCAAAACTTGGAATGGACAGTATTTTGATATTAAAATGGAAACACCTCTGCTCTTGGAATTCGGGTTAGTTGCATGAAACATATGGGGGAATCTTTTGTCTGTAAATGCTGGGAAGTTGTCAGTCTTAAAATGTGTTTCTTGTACAAATATTATATCGGATCTAGTTTTTTTGAGTAGTAATAATAGTTTCGACCTCTTTTCCGGTACATTAAGGCCTTTTATGTTAATAGAATATAGTCTGACTTTTCGTGCCGGAACAACCTTATTGCCAGTAGTAGAAGACATATCTCTCGTCAAAGGGATATGCGGCAGGAAAGACCAAACGTAAGGGGATCAGTCAAAGGACCAAGGGGAAGGATGGAATGGGAAGTGAGCAAACAGATCTCACTCCCCTGAAAAAAAAAAAAAAAAAAAAAAAAAAAGGGGAGGGATCTATAGAGGGGGTATCTAATAAAAAAGAAGAACAGTACTATCAAAAACCTTCCTACAGGAGGAATTGATAGAAAATGAAGTGTAGCAATATTCTCTAGCCCTTTTCTCACAGGGAGAAGTAGACAGAGACAATTGCTATCCGGGGGTGGAATAAGGCCAATCACAAAACTAGCAACCAAAACTCCACAGCCATCCACCGCCACAGAAGTGTTTAATGTAAAATGTGTGCGCATAAGGCGGAGTAAATACTAACCTTGAACTTAAATCAACAGTAAGAATTCATAACTAGTATATTAAATCATTGCTTAGGAAATCCTTTCACACACCGACAATCCAATTTTTATGTCGATCTGGAAATAATTTATGAGATCCCAGCAAGGAATACAAAATCCAATACCTTAACCGTGTTCTAGTAAATAATAAATAGGTTCATTAGTTAAACTCAAAATTCAGAAATGATCAAAAATGTATCATATAAATTATGACTATTAGATCTAAGAATCCCAGATAAATAGAATAGAAATATAGTCAGAAAGAAGGTCCCTACACACCACTCCATATTTGAAGATATTTCAGAAAAAAGATGAACAAAGAGAGAGGGGGTGAGAGCATTAAATATGACAGGGGGAGACCAAGAAAATCATGACATTAAATCAATATTCCTTTCTTGATCTTCTTGCTTTCGGTGACGTCGCAGATCGTGGAGTAGAGTTCGCATCAGCTGATGATGAAGCTCTGCCATCGTTTGACTGGGATCGACGTCTCCGGAATCTTGAATGAGTCGTCTCCATGGAGTCCTCCTTAGCAACTTCCTTGGTGGGGCTCCCTATACGGAAATCGGCGTACCAATCTGGCAGATCCAATAGTTTTATGCCCATCGATTTGCAGAAAGCTTGGAGTTCTTCAGGAACTCTTAGTATTGCCGTGTGTCCCTGATTACTAGCCTGCAAACCGAATGGAAATTTCCATTTGTATGTAATCCCCTTGTCACGCAGCTTCTCTAACAGGGGTCGCACATCTCTCCTGTTTTGCAGTGTTATGGGGGATAAGTCTTGATAAAAGGAGATAGGGTGACCCTCAAAAGCAAAGTTTGACCTGAGCTTCGCATTTCTAAGAATGCCTTCCTTAAGCTGGAAGTCGTCTACATGGCAAATTACATCTCTAGGCGGATCTGTTGTTCTGCCCCTTGGACGAAGCGCTCTATGTATACGTTCCATGTGAACAGAAGTGAGTGGAGGGCGACCCAGTAAATTGTTAAAAATTTCCGTAACCACAGGGGAAAGCTGGTCTATATCCACTGTCTCGGGCAGACCCCTTATTCTCACATTATGCCTCCTGCTTCTGTTTTCCAAATCCTCTAAATGGCGATTCATATCTCTTAGGCGCATTGTATTGGCATCTGTTTTGCTATTAACATGACGCAGTGCCTTTCCCTGTTGCGCAGTAACTTTCTCCACCTCCTGTACTCGCGCTGTAACTGCGCGTATTTCCAGGGTTAAGTCCGCAATGGCAGCTGTGAGGGTAGATTTAATATCTGCAGACACTGAGAGAAGATCATTAAGGCTGGGGGATTGTGATAGAAGAATGGCTGTATTTGCCCCATTTCCATCATGTACGGGGACCGGGATAATACCGGTAGATTGTGTTCCAATGATCCCCATAGGGATGCTTTGAGGGTTAGCCATTGCGGGTCTGGGTACCAAAGTTCAGATTCCAAAATCACCGCCAAAAATCCTGAATTGAAAGTCGGGATTGGTATTATTCTGATCACCGGGGATCAGGGATTTTAGCTATATGAGTCGGCACGGTCAATCCTCTTACCGGAGCAAATATATTCCGCTTTAATTCTGCGGCGGTGGGAGCTCTCCGTTCAAGCTGCCATCTCCGATCACGGCCAGGCCACGCCCCCAAGTTGTATTTTTGAGGATTAATTTTATTATTGAACAACAACCATGTTCTCAATGAACCAAAAAAAAACTCATTAATATCAAAGCTGAATATTTTTGGAAGTAGTTTTTAGTTTGTTTTTAGTTTTAGCTATTTTAGGGGGATATCTGTGTGTGCAGGTGACTATTACTGTGCATAATTATTAGGCAACTTAACAAAAAAAAAAATATATACCCATTTCAATTATTTATTTTTACCAGTGAAACCAATATAACATCTCAACATTCACAAATATACATTTCTGACATTCAAAAACAAAACAAAAACAAATCAGTGACCAATATAGCCACTTGTCTTTGCAAGGACACTCAAAAGCCTGACATCCATGGATTCTGTCAGTGTTTTGATCTGTTCACCATCAACATTGCGTGCAGCAGCAACCACAGCCCCCCAGACACTGTTCAGAGAGGTGTACTGTTTTCCCTCCTTGTAAATCTCACATTTGATGATGGACCACATGTTCTCAATGGGGTTCAGATCAGGTGAACAAGGAGGCCATGTCATTAGTTTTTCTTCTTTTATACCCTTTCTTGCCAGCCACGCTGTGGAGCACTTGGACGCGTGTGATGGAGCATTGTCCTGCATGAAAATCATGTTTTTCTTGAAGGATGCAGACTTCTTCCTGTACCACTGCTTGAAGAAGGTGTCTTCCAGAAACTGGCAGTAGGACTGGGAGTTGAGCTTGACTCCATCCTCAACCCGAAAAGGCCCCACAAGCTCATCTTTGATGATACCAGCCCAAACCAGTACTCCACCTCCACCTTGCTGGCGTCTGAGTCGGACTGGAGCTCTCTGCCCTTTACCAATCCAGCCACGGGCCCATCCATCTGGCCCATCAAGACTCACTCTCATTTCATCAGTCCATAAAACCTTAGAAAAATCAGTCTTGAGATATTTCTTGGCCCAGTCTTGACGTTTCAGCTTGTGTGTCTTGTTCAGTGGTCGACGTCTTTCAGCCTTTCTTACCTTGGCCATGTCTCTGAGTATTGCACACCTTGTGCTTTTGGGCACTCCAGTGATGTTGCAGCTATGAAATATGGCCAAACTGGTGGCAAGTGGCATCTTGGCAGCTGCACGCTTGACTTTTCTCAGTTCATGGGCAGTTATTTTGCGCCTTGGTTTTTCCACACGCTTCTTGCGACCCTGTTGACTATTTTGAATGAAACGCTTGATTGTTCGATGATCACGCTTCAGAAGCTTCGCAATTTTAAGAGTGCTGCATCCCTCTGCAAGATATCTCACTATTTTTGACTTTTCTGAGCCTGTCAAGTCCTTCTTTTGACCCATTTTGCCAAAGGAAAGGAAGTTGACTAATAATTATGCACACCTGATATAGGGTGTTGATGTCATTAGACCACACACCTTCTCATTACAGAGATGCACATCACCTAATATGCTTAATTGGTAGTAGGCTTTCGAGCCTATACAGCTTGGAGTAAGACAACATGCATAAAGAGGATGATGTGGTCAAAATACTAATTTGCCTAATAATTCTGCACTCCCTGTATGGTATTATTTGTGCTTTAGCGCACTGTAATGTATTGCAATGCATTCCAAAGCGCTGCAGTGTGCAAAAATGGAACAGTGACATACAACAAAAGTTGTTCTGCCAGGACTATGTTGGGCATTGCTGCCCAATGCTGGTAAAAGTGAGGCTCAACTGCAGGGTTTTACTGCCCCCCCCCCCCAACCTCAAGTGTCAAGGAGCCTTTAGAGTGGAGCAGTTGGCCCATGGATAGATGCTGAAGTGTTATTTGACCTTCCCAAAACACTGAAGCGTGTCGTGCTAAAAAAAAAAAAAAAAGCAATCCTAATAAATCCTATGGGACTATTAACACCACTGTGCTGTGGGTGCGGTGTATTTTTAGAAGTCCTGCATGCTGCATATTTTCAAAACCGCACCAAAAATGCAGGTCCCCATTGAAATGAATAGAAAACGCAATAAAATGAATATGTGTTATTACCACGTTCTTGCAACGGAACAGTGTGAAAGCAGCCTATGGGTTAGCTGCTATCCTTAAAGCGGAGTTCCACACAAAAGTGGAGCTTCCTCTCATTTGCCACCGCCCCCCCCCCCCCCCGGTGCCACATTTGCCACCTTTTGGGGGGGTGAGGAAACCTTTGATAGGTATTTGCTCCCCACTTCTGGGAGACCATGGCCACGGCGCATTAGGTTAGCAGCTTGGCTCCCTCCTCCTACCCCTGCCTCTGGGCCAGTAGGAGAGCGGAGCGGTGCCTCACGCATGCGAAGTAGGCACCCGGCGTGAAACCGCAATGCTTCATTACCGGGTTCCCTTACCAGCAATGGCGGCGGTAGAACCCGACTAGCTGATGGAAACAGCGGTTCCTCCGCTTGATTGTTCTTATAGGCGGCCCCCCCCCCTCCTGCCGCCATTCGGTGCTTCTCCGGGCTCTCCCGTCCCATCAGGGGCCCGGAGAGATGATTGCCGCCTGCCGGATGTGCTGCATAGAGATGGTCACCAGTCATCTCTATGACCGTCGGAGGCCGTAAGTAAACAAACCGCAATTGCGGCTAGTAAGAATGAGATATTTGAATTTTTTTTCACAATCTCATTCTTTCCACCCTTGAGGTGACATGTGGGGTCTTATTGACCCCGCATCTCTCCTTAAAGAGGACCTGTCACACATTATTCCTATTAGAAGGGATGTTTACATTCCTTGTAATAGGAATAAAAGCGATCGAAAAAAAAAATGTAAAAAAAGTGTAAAAAATAAAAAATAAATAAAATTAAAATGCCCCTGTCCCCGGTAGCTCGCGCTCAGAAGCGAACGCACACGTAAGTCCTGCCCACGTATGTAAACGTCGTTCAAACCGCACATGTGAGGTTTCGCCGCGTGCTTTAGAGCGTGTGCAACAATTCTAGCACTAGACCTCCTCTGTAACTCTAAACTGGTAACCTGTAAAAAATTTAAAGCGTCGCCTATGGAGATTTTTAAGTAACGAAGTTTGGCGCCATTCCATGAGTGTGCGCAATTTTAAAGCATGACATGTTAGGTTTCAAATTTACTCGGCGTAACATCATCTTTCATATTTTACAAAAAAATTGGGCTAACTTTAAACATATATAATGTTTGGGGGTTCTGAGTAATTTTCTAGCAAAAGAATGATGATTTGTATATGTAGGAGAGAAGTGCCAGAATAGGCCCGGTATGGAGGTGGGTTCTAAAGCCCGGTATTGAGGTGGTCAAAGTGGTAGTATACTCTGTACTACCACTTTAACCTACAGGTAAGCCTATAATAAGGCTTACCTGTAGGTATAAAGAATATCTCCTAAACCTGTAAGGTTTAGGAGATATTCCCCTCGCAATGCACCGCTGACTGCAGCGGCGCATGCGCAGCAGATATCCTCGGCTAAAGGCCCGGCAGGGTGTCCATCTGCATGCCTCACTGTGCCTCACTTTGCCTCACTGATTCCATGTGCATGCCTCCCTTGCCGGGGAGAAGTCTCCTGCGCGCATGCGCGGGAGTGACGACATCGCTGCTCCAGCCAATGACATCTCCCTCTGCGTGGACCAGGTAAGTTCCTCTCACATCGTTCCGAGGTAAGTATTTCATAATGAGCTAGTAAGCGGTGCCTACTAGCTCATTATGGCTTTTGCTTTTCAGGTTTAAAAAAATAAAAAAAAAAGACAGCGGGTTTACTACCGCTTTAAAAGCCAGCAGCTGCAGTATGTGTAGCTGCTGGTTTTTAATTTTTGCAGTGGTGGGCGTGATGCCTGGGGTGATATTATATGATTTTTGGACATGTGTTGTCTGGTGGTGGAAGAAGAATTTATCAAATTTAATTTCTTCACATGAATGGATGTATCATGAATTCATTGAATGTAAACATAAGAAATTTTGTCTCTATAACTTATTGTTGGTGTTTTTATATGAAAATATGGAATAGTGTGCAGTGACTGGCGTTTTCCAGCATTGTAAAAGGCAAGTGACCGCAAGGACACACAGAAAACATTGTTTTATTTCTGTCCCATTTACACTGCCATGCAGCCCAGAGCGCAGTGCAGTGTACTTTTTTTCACTTCAAATAAAGTTGAGTGAAGCCCTGTGATGCGCTGAATTGCACACCACTCTGCTCCCTACAACAGGTACAGACAGCTGCCAGACAGGTAAAATGCTCCAGCAGCTGTCTGTTCCTATGTAAATAGAGCCGAAATCTGCTTATATTTTTCCTTTCCTGGTTCAGACTTTTACCACGCATCAACATGTTAACTGTCTTAGGTAATTGCAACATGATGCCAAGCCTTCATTATAAAAAGAAAATCTGAACTCCAATGAAGGAAAGAAGCTGGTCAGAGACAGTCAGGGTGGGCAGGAAAGAGGGCGTGGCTACAGGCACGTGACATCATCCTGCACACCGCAACAGCAGCTCACACACAGCGGAGGGCAGGTGGAGTTATGTTTTTGACAAATTTCTAGGCTGTAATACTAGTGCTGGGATAGCATTTCTAACCATGAGTGCATTGGTTTTATTTGCTTTTAATGTTTTTTTTTAATTACTGTATATACTCGAGTATAAGCCGACCCGAATATAAGTCGAGGCACCTAATTTTTCCACAAAAAAATGGGAAAACTTATTGACTCGAGTATAAGCCTAGGGTGTCCATCTGCATGCCTCACTGTGCCTCACAGATTCCATGTGCATGCCTCACTGTATCCATGCCTCACTGTGCCCATGCCTCACTGTGCCCATGCCTCACTATGTCCATGCCTCACTGTGCCCATGCCTCACTGAGTCCGTGACTAGGCTAACGTTTAACATGGGAGTCTATGGAAGGGATACCCAGCTTTGAAAAATAGGTGCTCCCCAGCCGTAGGTCCCCCAGACAACAAACTTTGCACACTTGTAAAGGAAGAGTGGGGCTACATGTGTGCCTATGGCTGGCGGGTACCGGGTCCCTAAAGTCACCGGAGAAATTACCGTTTAACATGGAAGCCTATGGTGCTCCCCGGCCGTAGGTCCCCCGGACAACAAACTTTGCACACTTGTAGAGGAAGAGTGGGTCAGTACCGGGTCCCTAAAGTCCAGGAGATCAGGTGCAAAAAGGTGACTCGAGTATAAGCCGAGGGGGGCATGTTCAGCACAACAAAATGTGCTGAAAAACTCGGCTTATACTCAAGTATATGCGTAAACAGAATTATGCGATTCTTCTTATTCTCTCTTGAGTTTATGATCCATGATTGGGAAAATGGCTCTGACATGCGAATGTTCATAAGTGAGTAGGATTCATACATTTTAAAGGCCCTGGAATCTTTTGAGTTATCTAAGGATTAGGGAAGGATCAGAAAAAAAGGACTGAAGGTAGTACAGTATTAAGCATATGAAGATTGCACCTTTGATATGGTTGAAGATTGCATTGCATATTTGCCTGTTTTACAGAAACTGTTTATGCACAGCCTCTGCTAGAGCTTTGCACCAAAAAACTTTTTTGTATTTTGCACACTATATGATGTATATACACCATATGGCCAAAAGTATTGGTACGTCTGCCTTTACATATACATAATATTATTATTATTATTATTATACAGGATTTATATAGTGCCAACAGTTTATGCAGCTCTTTACAATATAAAAGGGAGACAATACAGTTACAATACAATAAAATACAAGAGGATTAAGAGGGCCCTGCTCAGAAGAGCTTACAATCTAATAACATAAACTTTAATGGCATCCCAGTCTTAGTCCGTAGGGTTCAATATCAAGCGATTTTGGGGTGACGGAACCTGACTTCAACCCAATAGAACACCTTTGGGATGAATTAGAGAGGAGACTGTGAGTCAGGCTTTCTTGTCCAACATCAGTGCCTGACCTCACAAAAGCGCTTCTCAAACATTTCTATAGACACACTTCAAAACCTTGGGGACAGCCTTCCCAGAAGAGTTGAAGCTGTTATAGCTGCAAAGGGCTAGGCCAACTCAATATTAAACCCTATGGATAAGACTGGGATGCCATTAAAGTTAATGCGCATGTAAAGGCAGGTGTCCCAATACTTTTGGCATGATAGTGTATGATGCTGGTTTGAGTTTCAGCACTTCAGTTTAAAAAGATAGTGCACATTAATAAGTTTATGGATAATTAGTTTGGGAAATCAGTGATGTATCATCTGTATCAATCTGGGGAGGAAAGCTCTAAATCAGTGGTTCTCAACCTTAGTCCTCAAGTACCCCGAACAGGCCATGTTTTCAGGTTTTCCTTTACTTTGCGCAGCTGCTTTAAATCAATATCAATGACATGGTATTGATAAGAGCTTTTTTATCTAAGGGAAGTTCCCAAAACATGGCCCATTGGGGGTACTTGAGGACTGAGGTTGGGAACCACCGCTTTAGATGATGCTGTCCTCCAGCCAGGAAATGAGGCGGGCTCTATCTGATTGCTGCTGCTTTTTACATAAGAACATAGAAGTGACAGCAGAAAAAAGAGTAGTCTATCGATTCTGACAATTTTATTTTTTATTATGCATGTTTTTTTTTTTTTATAAACTTTTGTAAGAATAGATCTATTTTTGTCCCAAGCATGTTTGAAGCCATATACTGTTGACTGGCTCACTGTCTTTGCTGGAAGTTTATTTCAAGTATCAACTCTTTACCCTTTCAGTAAAATAATGCTTCCGTTCCTAAGATTAGTTTTGAACTTTCCTCCAGTTAGTTTGAGGTCATGTCCCCGTGTTCTTGATTTTGGTTTCATATTGAAAAAACTGCCCTCCTGAAACTCATTTACCCCCTTGATGTATTTAAAGGTTTCAATCATGTCTACCCTTCCCTTCTTTACTCCAGACTGTACATATTAATTTCCTAAAGTCGCTCTCGATAAATTGTATCTCTCAGGCCTTTCACCATTTTTCTTACATGTCTCTGGACGCATTCTATCTCATCACTGTAAGTGAGGTCCAGTGGCGGCTGGTGCTCAAAATTTTTTGGGGGGGGCGCAAACAAACGAAAATAAATAAATAAATAATTGCAGCCTTACTGTGCCCATCAAACGCAGCTACTGTGCCCATCAATTGCAGCCACTGTGCCCATCAATTGCAGCCACTGTGCCCATCAATTGTTGCCACTGTGCCATCAAATGCAGGCACTGTGCCATCAATTGTCGCCACTGTGCCATGCCATCAATTGTCGCTACTGTGCCATCAATTGTCGCCACTGTGCCATGCCATCAAATGCAGCCACTCTGCCATGCCATCAAACGCAGCCACTGTGCCATCAATTGTCGCCACTGTGCCTATCAATTGTCACCACTGTGCCATGCCATCAAACGCAGCCACTGTGCCATCAATTGTCGCCACTTCCAAAGCCAACCAACTGCTGTTATTTAGATGGCCAGCGCTCACCAGGGGGCCGGCCATCTGAATAGTGGGCGGCAGCGGCGCCGGCGACAATACATAGATTCATGCAATGCATGAATCTATGTATTGTTTCAGTGGCGGTGCAGGAGAGAGAGGGCGGCGCTCCTGCGCCCACTATTGACGCGCCGCCACTGGTGAGGTCTCCAGAACTGGACACATTATTCTAAATGAGGTCTCACTAAAGATCTATATAGAGGAATTAGAACCTCCTTCCTGCTGATTGTGATCCCTCTAGTGTTGTATCCTAGAATAATAATTATATTCGCTTTTCCCACTGACGGTGTTCTGCAGAGAAATGCCCCCTGTTGAACAATGCATGTCCGGTACTGCGCGTGCGCAGTGCTTGCGTAGTACTGAGCCTCCGAAGATTGGAAATGACGATGAGCAGTAGACAGCTCCTGCGCACTATAGCCGACATAGAGCCACACGCTTCCGATGCTAGTGCAAGTCTGCAAAGGGCGGATTTTTTCATAATGGACGCATGCGAGGGGCGGATGACTACAGAAGAGGAAGTCATTTCTAATGATGGGCAGTGCTATTGCTTGTGATAGATAGCCTGCAAACAAGTGTAGGAAGAATAGCAGAGATATATTTGTTTAGGAGATGTGTTTGAGCTTCGTAAAAAATTCCAGTCCGATCTTAACAGCACTGTCCATCATTAGAAATTACACCCCCTTCTGTAGGCATCCGCCCCTCACACATGCCCATCATAAACAAATCCGCCCCTTGCAGACTTGCACGAGCATCGGGAGCGTACTATGTCGGTTATAGTGCGCAGGCGCCGTCTACAGCTGATCATCAATTCCAATGTTCGGAGGCTTTTGGCGGCTCCGTACTGCGAAAGCGCTGCACATGCACAGTACTGAGCGGGCATTATTCGACAGGGGGCATTTCTCAACAGGTCACACTGCTCATTTTTGCAATCATCTGAAATAAGTACCCCCACATCTTTTTCCTAGGTGCATTATTTTGCATTTAGAAGAATTGAACTGCATTTTCCACTGCTGTGACCAATCTTCCAGCAATGCCAAGTCATGTTCTATGTTACAGACACCTCCAGGGATATGAAACCTATTACACACCTTTGTGTCATCAGTTTGTGAATAAACATAAGCCTCTGTAAGGAGCACTTCCTGCTTTTTCATCTGCAGTGCAGAGTGTGCAGAGAAAGAATTGGGGAATCTGTCCTCAATAACTTTATCTGTCTGGGTTCATTTAGACCCCTGATATTTCACCAAAGCCCCCCAAATTATTTTAAATGTGGAAAATAATAAAAAATTGTAAATGTAGTGCTACCCCTGTATGAACCGCTGGTGAATAGGGATCCCCCACATTGCACACAAATTTTCCACAGGCTCACTGAGACAGGAAACAGTTCATGCCGTTTTTTTATTTTATTTAGGGGTTAATAACTTGGATGGGGATAGGGGTATTATGGGATGCCCACTTGACGCAAATACAAGTCTCTTCAGGGACACTCAACTATATACACTCCTCGTCTTCCAGCACATCACTTGCTTTCAGAAACACTCAGACCCAGCTGGAACACTATTAGGGGGATCTGACAAGGCACTCAGCCAGATACAGTAAAAGCCCCTTACAGGCTCGGACCACAGGCCCCTTTGGTGTGTAGAAAATTCCCAGTGTCCAGCTACCCTTCCTGTGGCTACTGATCCCAGTGCCATCTTTTTAGGCACTGCCAACCCACCTAGCTGAAGCTGTCCCTTTCACTAGCCCTCCAAGCTAACTTCTCCCTGCAGTCCTTCAAACTGAGACTTACCAGCCCACCCAGCTGACTCTCAGGCCGAGTACTCACGAGCAGACATGTCCGATGAAACTGGTCCGCGGACCGTTTTCATCGGACATGTCTGCCCGGGGACTGCCCGGGGACTTCTGTTCGATGGCTGTACACACCATCGAACAGAGGTCCGCGCGTAAACAATACGCGGGGCGTGTCCGCGGTGTCGCCGCATCGATGACGCGGCGACGCGGGCGGCCTGCCTTTAAAATGCTTCCACGCATGCGTCGAAGTCATTCGACACATGCGAGGGATGGCGGGCGGCAGGACATGTACGGTAGGTCTGTACAGACGACCGTACATGTCCGGGCGGACAGGTTTCCAGCGGACTGTTTAAAAGCAAGTCCAGGAAACAGTTGTCCGCTGGAAACCTGTCCGATCCGCCCGAAAATGGTCCGCTCGGGCCTACACACGGCCAAACATGTCAGCAGACATGTTTGGTCGTGAGTACGGGGCCTCAGGAGATCTCCCAGACGTGCTGACCTGCTCCTGCTGTCCTCTCTGCTTTGCTCCACTGCCTCCAGGAAGGGCTTCCTCTGTGTGTTTTGCCAGGATCGTTCTAGCATCCAAGCGTATTAAAGAGGTCTCTCTCCCTGCCAGCCCATTTGGCCGGGAATTGCTTTGGGCCCTCATCAATACTTTAGGCAGCTCCTCCTAACCTCCCTCCCATTCTTCTTGAAGTTTTTCCAAAGTTCCAGTAAGTAGGGGGAGGTAACAGAGGTGCTGCCTGATGAGCCATCCAGCCTCCTCGAGTCACTCACCCCAACCCAAACTCAAAACACACAGGCTTGGCTGCCAGCCAAGCCCAAATTTACATAGACTACAAAAAACTATTTACATTACATACAAATAATAAAAAAATTATTTGTAAAATAATAATTGTGATGCAATTGCCTATATGTCTCAGTTTAATGCTCCATGCTAATTTAATACTGTGGGTTAGAGGTAACAGGTGTTTCATGTGTGATTCATCTCTCTCTGTAAAGACTGTTCATATGTTAAATAAGGCTAGCTTTTGAAAGGCCTTTAATTGTGTGATAACGCTGTTTAAGGAATGTGCAGTGATTAGACATGATAATTGTCGGTCGGTGCCGACCTGTCTGGAATGTTTTAGTAATTAGCCTTAGTGTGTGATTGGGGGGGTGGAGATTTCATTGTTGCTTGAATGTCTTGGACTGTATAAAAAGCTGAGAAGAAAACCATTAAACTGTGTTGTTCCAGCAGTAAGCTTGTCTCATGTGTGGCTTTCTGGGCGACCCCAGGGATATTCCTCCTCGTGGAATATTGGGGTGATTTTCGTTATGGGAAGAAGGGAACGTTGACGGGGATATCATTCTAATACCGTCACAATTGGTTGGCAGCAGAGGGATTTTCCCTTCTACTCTCCTTTACACCCGGATTCCAAGCAGACACTGGAAGAACTACTGGAAGTTCGTGAAAGGATTGCTAGCAACAAAACCAAGCGGGTCATCATAGCAGAATCAATGGAGATAGACCAGGAGGACGGGATTGCAGCAACGCCAGCAGTACAAGAGATGGAGACACCAGTGATTCAGGAGGAGGAATCGCCAGCCAACAAGCTAATGAGAGAGAAGCTAGCATGGTTCGGCCCGAACCCAACGACGGATGTGGTGCTGAAAGTGATGGACCTGTTAGCGAAGGAGGCTAAACAAATAAGAGACGCAGAGCTACAGTTAAAACTGGCAGCAGTCCAACAAGCAGCCGCACATTCTCCAAACGGTGAGTACAGCACAGCAGACACAAGGAAGATTCCGTTTAGCGCTTTTAAAGCTTTTGATGAAAAGGACTGTGAGATTGATAACTACCTGGCAGATTTTGAGCGACAATGTAACCTGCACCGAATAGCTAGAAGAGAGTGGGTCGCAATATTGTCAGGCAAACTGTCAGGCAAAGCTTCTGATGCTTTCCGGACCGTGCCAGATCAGGATATCCATAGCTACGCCCGGGTTAAAGAAGTGCTCCTGGCTCGTTATGCAGTAACCCCAGAGTCCCACCGACAGAAGTTCAGGGACTCACGCAAAACCACGAAAGACTCGTATGCGGAATGGGCATGCCAGTTATCCCTGTCGGCCTCTAACTGGGTTAACAGCAGCCAGGCCACCACCGCAGAGGACATTTTGCAACTAATGCTCCTGGAGCAATTTTACAATCACATCCAGACGGACGTCAAAGACTGGGTGAGAGATCGCAGGCCCATGACTCTACCAGAGGCCGCGAAGTTGGCGGATAAATATGCGGATACTCGCAAGACAAACCAGGTCACACCACGGGTACAACCTCCACGACCAACGGTGCCCTCACACCCACCAGCCGCTAGATACCAACCTCCTAACAGACCGATGACATCTAGCCCTCGCTATCCACGCCAGGAGGACAACGAACAACGCTGCTTCCGGTGCAAACAGCTGGGTCACTTCAAGCAGAATTGCCCCATGAATGACAACACCAGGTCAAATTGGTCTCAACCTGGGTACCGCCCACCAGCAGCAGCCCATTGTGTAGACTTGGCTTGGGATCCCCAGGAGCTGGGTCGGGAAGAACCATTGGGCACCCCTTACGAAGCCCTCATGGTACAATCTGTTATTACGGACAACAGGGAACACCATTGTCAGCTAGTCATGGGCGCCAGCCCTGAGCCGGAGGGGCCCTGGAGGGGGCTGGGCAGAAAGAGGCACCGCCGGCCACCCTCCAAGAAGAAGAGGTCCTGGAAGCCGTATAACAAGCTGACCTGGGAGGAGAAGAAGCGACTGGAGGAGAGGGAGTTGCAGCGGGCATCCCAGATGCGGGCCGAGATGTTCGCCAAGGGCCCACCGGTGGCCCCTTACACCACCACCCAGTTCCTGATGATGAAGGACCACATGGAGAGCCTGCAGGACATGAGCAAGCAGGAGCTGATCCGTGAGTACATGGAGCTGGAGGAGTGCATAAGCCGCATGGAGGAGGAGAACAACCACCTGAGGTCACAGCAGGCTGACCCCCCCAGGCTCCATGAACTGGAGATGGAGCTGGAGAAGCTCAAAGAGGAGAACCGGCGGCTGCGGAGGGAGCAGAGGGTGGCTGACCCTATGGGGCACTGATCCCCCCCCCCCGGACTCTGAGCACCAGTGCTACAGCATTTCAACAAATATAACTTTTTCTTTTTATGAATCTCCTGTGATTGTCACTTCAGAGCCATAACCTGCCCCTCCCATAGCGGGACACCTAGATGGCGGCGCACAGACCCATTCGCTGTCTTCACACTGACTTCTGGTGACTCTGCAGATCGCACAAAGACTTGGGGACTGAACGGCGTGTGATCTGACGACCCGGTGGCATACCTAAGTCAGAAGCAGTTGCCAAGGGAGGTCAGTCACGCCAAACAGAGTTAACATCGGACTAAAAGCTCTGAACCCGTCAACCCTACTGGACCAGGGAAGGTCCAACCGGGTTTGCCGGAGCAGGGAGAAAAAGGGGGGCCATTGTGATGCAATTGCCTATATGTCTCAGTTTAATGCTCCATGCTAATTTAATACTGTGGGTTAGAGGTAACAGGTGTTTCATGTGTGATTCATCTCTCTCTGTAAAGACTGTTCATATGTTAAATAAGGCTAGCTTTTGAAAGGCCTTTAATTGTGTGATAACGCTGTTTAAGGAATGTGCAGTGATTAGACATGATAATTGTCGGTCGGTGCCGACCTGTCTGGAATGTTTTAGTAATTAGCCTTAGTGTGTGATTAGGGGGGGTGGAGATTTCATTGTTGCTTGAATGTCTTGGACTGTATAAAAAGCTGAGAAGAAAACCATTAAACTGTGTTGTTCCAGCAGTAAGCTTGTCTCATGTGTGGCTTTCTGGGCGACCCCAGGGATATTCCTCCTCGTGGAATATTGGGGTGATTTTCGTTATGGGAAGAAGGGAACGTTGACGGGGATATCATTCTAATACCGTCACAATAATTAAAAAAAATTAATGGCTCATTCATACAGGTTCCCTGGCCCATAGAATGTGAATGAGCAGTTTGTATATGCAACTAGAACTGCCTGTCTATCAGGGCTCAAGTCCTGCGGGAACGCGTGGGAACGGAGTTCCTGAACTTTTTTCACAGCAGGAACGCAGTTCCCTTTGCAGGACTAGAGCAGCCGATCCGCCCAAGCCAATCCTTCACTAAGCGGCGATGCCCAGCTCGAGTCACTGTCAGTGGCAGGCGAACCGTAGTAATCCTTTATGTTACTGGCCGCTTCCTGTATATGGATTGATCGGATAGTGTGCGGGTATACCGTCACTTCCTTGATGCCGCAATGTCTCCTGGGAGCTTTTGTCATTGTTCCCAGGAGACATTGCGGAGGTCTGCCGCGAGTTATCGCGGGATTTAGAAAGAACTTGCTTTGAAAAAACATGCGCTTTAGTAATTGTGCATATGAGCATATAATTTTTTTTTTTTTGTGGGGGCGTGGATCTTGGGTGGGAGTTCCCACACTTTTTTCCCCAGGACTTGACCCCTGCTGTCTATGGTGGTGGTTGTCAACCTGTCGATCACAATATACCCATTGATTGCAGGCAGATGATGGATAGATTGCATCCCTTGGTTGCTAACCCCAGAAACTGAAGAGGAGGGGCAGTGGGGGCAGCACGCTTCTCCTCCTCTCCCTCCCACCCTTTGCTGCTGCAGAGAGGAAAATACAGCCAATCAGTTTCACCAAATGCCGCCCCCCACCGCCACTCCTCTTTCTTCAGGTTTTTCTTTTTTCTGTTGCCCGACCCTCCTGTGTGCTCCCTTGGAGATCGTTTCAGAATGGAGAGCAGGAAAGGTCACGCTAAAAATGTAATTTACCAGCTCCTTCCTTTTCTAAATGAACACAGTAAGTGTTATTACTAAATCATAGTAAACTGTGTTTACTGTACTGCAGTTTGTGAATGAACAGGAAGCCGCTCAGCACAGACTACACCCGATTTATTCACTGTTTAGTGCAGCTGAGACTGCAGAGAAATGGACTGGGGAATTTTAGGGCCAGATTCATGTAGAGCGGGTGCAATTTTACGTAACCGGTTTACATTACACCGCCGCAATTTTTCCGATTTAGTGCCCGATCCACAAAGCACTTACCTGGAAATTTGCGGCGGTGTATCGTAAACAGGTCCGGCGCAAGGCGGCCCAATTCAAATGGGGCGGGTACCATTTAAATTAGGCGCGCTCCCGCGCCGGACGTACTGCGCATGCTCCCGTCGCAAATTTCCCGACGTGCTTTGTGCGAAATTACGACGCGCCAACGTTTTGTGAATCGCAACGTGAAAAAAGAGTTACGCCGGGAAAATTTAAAAATTAAAAAATAATTCAAAAGCGACGCGGGAAAGACAGGCATACTTTAACATGGTGGAGTACTTTTACACCATGTTAAAGGTGCACTATCTTTGCGACGGAAATCTAACACTCGCGGCGACGTAACGACGGGAAAAAGCTTTGTGGATCGCCGTAACTCCTAATTTGCATACCCGACGCTGGTTTACGACGCAAACTCCCCTCAGCGGCGGCCGCGGTACTGCATTCTAAGATCCGACAGTGTAAATCCATTACACCTGTCGGATCTTCTGCCTATATATGCGTAACTGATTCTATGAATCAGTCGCATGGTTAGAAACAGAGATACGACGGCGCATCAGGAGATACGCCGTCGTATCTCTTTTGTGAATCTGGCCCTTAGTCCTCAGTCCCTTTCTCTGTCTCAAAAGTGAGACATTAGGGTTCTATGGGGTTTAGACCCCTGATATTTCACCAAAGCCCCTCAACAGGGCTCCTAAAATTAAAATATATATATATATTTAAAAAAATTGTAATAAAAAAATAAATTGTAAAATAACAAAAACAAATAACGACTGACACTACCCTACTGACACTGTCCAATACTCTACTGACTGACACTGTCCAAATTTAAGGTAAACAAAGTTTATATTTTTACAGTGAAATTTGTTTTATTATATTTTCCTAAGTTTTCCTTACTATTTAGTAAGTGCTACTCAATTTCTTTATAAAAAAAAAAAAGGGGGGGGGGCGCAGAAGCCTGGTGATCTTTGATCATGTTGTTCAGGTAGATCTCCACCTCTAAAAGGTTGCCTACCCCTGCTCTATGGGGATACAGCGACTGTCCCAATATGACAGGTGTGGGTGAGTGACCCCCGAATGCAGACTGTCTGTGTTTGGAGCTGTACACCTGCTCCCACGCACCTGTCAAATTAGGACCTGTGGCTGTATTCATACAGCGGCTGCATCCTCAAAGGGAAACATAAGCTGCCTGCATAGAGTTCAAGCCACAAAAAATGTTGATTCACACTGTCCAGGCTACAGTGCCCAATGGGTCCCAGGACCTGATTTACACACAGACATTGATTTATTAACTCAATAGTTTTATCTTTTAGATTTAGCAGGAATTTTTTAAGTTATGCTGTTTTTGTGTTAGCTAATAATGATTTTAATGTTTTTATATAATATAATTTTGACATTTTTGGGGGAGCTGGCCTGTCGTGTAGGCTATACGGGGACCTGTAATTTTTAACAGTAGCCCTGACCATATGTGCAGGTTAGAGTTTGAAAACATAAACCCAATTTTTTTATTACAGGTATTTATATAGCACTGACAATTTACACAGTGCTTTACATACTGTACATTTACTGTATATCAGTCTCTGCCCTTAAGGCTTAAAGGGGTTGTAAAGGAAAAAAAAAAATTCCCCTAAATAGCTTCCTTTACCTTAGTGCAGTCCTCCTTCACTTACCTCATCCTTCGATTTTGCTTTTAAATGTCCTTATTTCTTCTGAGAAATCCTCACTTCCTGTTCTTCTGTCTGTAACTACACACCGTAATGTGAGGCTTTCTTCCTGGTGTGGAGAAAGCCTCTTGAGGGGGCGAGCAGGAGTGTCAGGACACTCTCTACTTTGCAGATAGAGAAAGGAGCTGTGTTAGTGGGCGTCCTGACACTCCTGCTTGCCCCCTCCCCCCTCAAGAGGCTTTCTCCACACCAGGAAGAAAGCCTTGCATTACGGTGTGGAGTTACAAACAGGAAGTGAGCATTTCTCAGAAGAAATAAGGACATTTAAAAGCAAAATGGAAGGATGAGGTAAGTGAAGGAGGACTGCACTAAGGTAAAGGAAGCTATTTAGGGGGGAAAAAAAATCCTTTACAACCCCTTTAATATACACGGGACGTTTTATAACCTCTCCCGAACGATTTAACTTGACAGATAGTAAGTTTTGTTATGGTTACATGCCGCGTTTAAATCGTTCCCCCCCCCCCCCCCCCCCAAATAGTCAAAAATTAAAAACGTCTGTAAACCAAAACGCTGCAAGACACGAGTTACCGTGTTTACAAGCTGTTGCAGGCATTTGGCCTTTCAAATGCCTCTGAACATCCATCCTGAACGAATTTTTTTACTTTCCAAAAAATGCTTCTAAACTCAACTGCCTAGAAACAACCCTGTGTACATGGACTGATAAGATAACATGTACACAGGGTCGGTTGAAAAAAAAAACGCCCAACTGCTCCTAAACGTTCGTTTATCAGCAGAAGTACATGAAGCCTAAGGCCTTTTTCACATTGAGGCGTGGAGCCGCGGTGACGGTTAAGCCACGCTATTTGTAGCGCGGCTATACCGTCGTATTTACTGCGATATTCGGGCGCTAGCGGTGAGGTTTTAACCTCCGCTAGCGACCGAAAAAGAGTTAATACCGCGGTATTACCGCGCTTTCCCATTGATTTCAATGGGAAGGCGCGGTATAGGATCGGTGAACACACCGCTCCTATACCGCGGTAAAGATGCGGCTAGCAGGACTTTTGGAGCGCTCCTGCTAGCGCACCGCTTCAATGTGAAAGCCTTCGGGCTTTCACATTGAACACTACAGGGCAGGTTTTTTCATGCGGTATAGCAGCGCTATTTTTAACGCTGTACCGCATGAAAACCGCCTCAATGTGAAAGGGGCCTAAAGCTGGCCATAGACGGTTCGAATCTCAGCCGGTTCAGCAGGAACTAGCCAAGATTCAAACCATGTATGGCATTTTAAAAGCAATTATTATATTGTTATAGCCCCCACCAGGAGAACACTGTGTTGATAGGGGAATCAAGCAATTTTTTTTCCTGCAATCCGTGGTTGCAGGAAAGAAAATCGCTCCATCTGTATCGGCTTAAGCAGTTAACAATCTAAAATCTATGGTCCCTATCTCATATACTGTAGGTGTATACACATACTAGGACTAAATTAGAAAGGAGCAAATTAGCTTTTCAGCATGTCTTTGGAGTGTGGGAGAAAACCAAAATACCTGGAGGAAACCCACACAAGCAAGAAAAACATGCAAACTCCAGTGTCCTAACCAGAAATCAAATTGAGGACCCCAGTGCTGCAAGGCCCACACTGCAACAATAAAGGCGACTTCATGTTCTCATTGAAGTTCTCCCTCCGTGTCTATTTTAGGAGAAACATGTATTATTCTCCATTTATAATTCCATAATAAAATAATAGCGTGAGGCAGATCGCTATATATGAAGCGTGACTCATCGGATGCGCTTTTATTTACAGGGTAATCTCTGGAAGTGATTCCTCCCACATTCCTCACATTTTAACATCTCACTCATAGAATATGAGTAATAGAATACAAACGCCCGCTTCCAATGTTCCATAAACTCACACAATGTAGGTTGTTCCTTCCTTATCCAGAGGTTTACCAGAGAAGCCTATAAAAAGGGCACATATTGACGTAAAGGAGGACTTGTGGCCGGTTGGTTGGTCACAAGGATTTTTATACAACCTGCCCTTCCATAAATACTAAAGACTTTATCTAAATTCAGCTTTTGACAAAGGGATGACTAAGCTTGATAATGGATGTAACATCTATCAGTAGGTTTAAAGTGTATACGAGCCAAACTTTTTTATTTTTTTGAGTGGGGAATGGTTAAAGCTGAAGTTTATTCTGCTTATAGTTTGCCTTGCTTGGTCACTACAACCCTCGTCAACAACATGCTAATTACATTTTTAAATAAAACTTTTCTATTTTGATTTTAGACTCTGTGATGTCATCACTGGGGCTATGTGCTTCTCTATGCAATGCAGGGAAATGATGGCTGGTGGGAGGGGCTGCAAAAAGCTTACTGAAAACAGCAGACTGCCCTAGATCAAGTCCACATGTGATGCTGAGAGAACTAAAATCCAATAACAGGTGGCCCTGGAACAGTCTGGATGTGGAGGGAAGGGCTGGAGGATGCTGCATATCCTCTAGCCAGGAAATGAGGTGGGCTTTATGTTAAGGTGACCAAATTTTTTAAATTAAATCCGGGGACATCTTTTTTTTTTTTTTTTTTATTGGCAAATAGTAAATTATTTTATGGGCATATTTTCCTTAATATATATATATGCAGTGTATGTGGTATGTGTTTATGGAATGATTGTATGATATATACGTTATTTCTCACATTTCGTCCACAAGATAAAAAAAAAAGATACTTCTTAGAATTTTTTGAGATATGACTACCAAATCGTATGAAGATGAGAAAAAAAAAAGTGTAGAATAAAGGAGTGCGCTACTTACAGAGTGCAGAGTTCAGGAGTGCGCTACTTACAGAGTGCAGAGTTTAGGAGCGCGCTACTTACAGAGTGCAGAGTTTAGGAGCGCGCTACTTACAGAGTGCAGAGTTTAGGAGCGCGCTACTTACAGAGTATAGAGTTCAGGGGCGTGCTACTTACAGAGTACATCGTTCAGGAGTGCGCTACTTACAGAGTGCAGAATTCAGGAGCGTGCTACTTACAGAGTGCAGAGTTCAGGAGCGTGCTACTTACAGAGTACAGGGTTCAGGAGCACACTACATAAAGAATGCAGGGCTAAGGAGCGCGCTACATAAAGAATGCAGGGCTAAGGAGCGCACTACATAAACCCACAATGCAAGGATAACTTGCCACACATTTGTGGCAGTATTGAATTGTAAGTCTTGTAAACTTGCTGCACATCTTCCCTGCAAGTTGTACACTTACAGAGCACCTAAAGCACAAGTTCTAGTTGACACTTTTCCAATTTGTAGCAAATTTGTGTGGCAAGTCTCTAGCGAGAGCAAATTTGCAATGGTGAGTCTACAGCACGAGCCCCGCAAGTCTATAGCCAGGAGTTATGCAAGTCTCCATTTTTGGCAAGAAAAAAGAAGCAAGCAGCGCAAATCTATAATCCCACAATCTAGTGATCGTAAACCCACTGCTATTAACCTATGGTAATCCCTTACTGTACATGTGTGAAATACAAATTTTTTTTGTTTATAAGAAAATAATTTAAAGTGCAAATGCAGTTAAAAAAATAGTGCAAAAGAAGAAAAATGGTGTGCTGACACAGCGAACAAAAAGTGCTTAGTGCAAGAAAATATTATTCTTTAGTAAAGTGCATGCATCAAAAATTCATATGTGTTCAAAGTACCGTATTTATCGGCGTATACCGCACACATTTTTTCCCTTAAAATAAGGGGGAAATCGTGGGTGTGCGATATACGCCGATACCCGCGCTGTGTTTGAATGCCGGCGCCGACATATACCGCGCAGTACACTCGGCCACGCGATCACGCCCTGTGCCGCTTCCTAGCCTTTATGCGAGAGGAGCCGAGCATGCCCGAGTGTACTGCACTCGGTATATGTCGGCGGCAGCGTTCAAACACAGCGCGGAAAGCGGGTATCGGCTCAAAAACAGCGCGGGAGAAGCGGGGAGGACACCACCAAGGCCGCAGACGGACGCCGGACCAGACAAGGCCGCCGATGGACGCCGGGCAAGACACCGTCGAGGGGCATTTAAACTAAGTATTTTCTTTTGTTCCTGAAATTTCCCTTCTAGGTTGGGGGTGCGCGCTATACGCCGGTGCGCGCTATATTAAGATAAATACGGTATTTGCAGTCCCAGGAAAAATCCAAGATTATTACCATCAATTTCTTGGATTTTTTCTGGGATTGCAAATTAACTTCAAATACTTTGAACACATATGATTTTTTGATGCATGCACTTTACTAATGAATAATATTTTCTTGCAATAAGCACTTTTTGTTCAATATGTCAGTCAGAACACAGTTTTTTCTTTTACACTCTTTTTTTTAACAGCATTTGCACTTGGTTTATTTGATAGAAACAAAAAAATTTTTTGTATGACAGATTAATTATTTTATGTAATGACATGATTTTGGATTGAATTTAATGTATTTCACATGTGTACAGTAAGGGATTAGGTTAATAGACTCACCAGATTGTGTGATTATAGATTTGCGCTGCTTGCTTCTTTTTTCTTCTTTACCCCCCTTCCTGACCAGAACACTTTTTACAATTTGGCACTGCATCGCTTTAGCTGACAATTACGTGGTCATGCAACACTTTATCCAAACAAAATTTGCATCCTATTTTCCCCACAAATAGAGCTTTCTTTTGGTGATATTTGATTACCTGTGCGGTTTTAATTTTTTCCGCTATAAACAAAATAAAAAAAAAAAGCTTTTTTGCTTTTACTTTTTGCTATAATAAATATCCCCCAATTTAAAAAAAAATAAACAATTTCTTCAGTTTAGGCCGATATGTATTCTTCTACATATTTTAGTAAAAGAAAATCACAATAAGCGTATGTTGATTGGTTTGCACAAAAGTTATAGCATCTACAAGCTATGGGAAAGATTTATGGAATTTTTAATATTTTTTATTTTTTCACTAGTAATGGCAATGATCTGCGATTTTTAGCGGTATTGCGACAGACAGATCGGACACTTGTAAATGTCAATGGCAGGGAAGGGGTTAACACTAGGGGGAGATCATGGGGTTAAATGTGTGTTCCCTCAGTGTGTTCTAACTGTATGGGGATAGGACTGACTAGGTGAGGAGACATGTTGTTTGTACCTACTATGTAGGAACAACGATATGTCTTCTCTCCCCTGACAGCACAGGGATTTGTGTATTTACACATACACAAATCCCCATGCCTGGCTTTTGTGCACACAATCAAGCATGGCTGGGTGTGATCGCAACCACCGGCTACAAACATCGGGTCCCCCACTGTGCAGCGGGCGCACCTCCGGTGGCGCGCATGTGACCTCTGGTTGCTCTTAAAGGGAACCCCATACCTATACGGGGTTTCGCGCAGAAGTGCCATTCTGCTCCAGTAAAAAGAAACGGTTAAAGACAGACCTTACACACAGCAGGGAGAATTGATGAAAAATGAGCCACAGTTGCCCCTGTGGTGGGATAACTATGACACAACATAACTGAACCTGAAACCTGCTGGAGCCTTGCAGGATATTTGCAAAGAAAGTTGATCTGGAGTCATGCAATGCAGACTTGCTGCAATTGTGCAACAAACTTGTGAATCCTGGCATGTCTAGCAACAGCTTAGCAAGTCATTTTCAAACTTGCAGCACAATTACTTGCTATCTGGGAAGGATGCAGGGCTAAAAAGAGCACTACATAAAGAATACAGGGCTAAGTAGTGCTCAGGCGTGTGCTACATAAAGAATATAGGGCTCAGGAGTGCGCTACATAAAGAATGCAGGGCTCAGAAGTGCGCTACATAAAGAATACAGGGCTCAGGAGTGTGATACATAAAGAATGCAGGGCTCAGGCGTGTGCTACATAAAGAATGCAGGGCTCAGGAGTGTGCTACATAAAGAATACAGGGCTCAGGAGTGCGCTACATAAAGAATGCAGGGCTCAGGAGTGCACTACATAAAGAATGCATGGCTCAGGCGTGCGCTACATAAAGAATGCAGGGCTCAGGAGTGCGCTACATAAAGAATACAGGGCTCAGGAGTGCGCTACATAAAGAATGCAGGGCTCAGGAGTGCGCTACATAAAGAATGCAGGGCTCAGGAGTGCGCTACATAAAGAATGCAGGGCTCAGGAGTGCGCTACATAAAGAATGCAGGGCTCAGGAGTGCGCTACATAAAGAATGCAGGGCTCAGGCGTGCGCTACATAAAGAATGCAGGGCTCAGGAGTGTGCTACATAAATAATGCAGGGCTCAGCTGTACCCATCTATGCAGCCTCACCAGTGCACAGCAATGCAGCCTCACCAGTTCCCAGTAATGCAGCCTCACCAGTGCCCAGCAATGCAGCCTCACCATTGTCCAGCAATGCAGCCTCATCTGTGTCCAGCAATTCAGCCTCACCTGTGCCCAGTGATGCAGCTTCACCAGGAAGGAGAGGCATGCTGTGTGAACGGAAACACATAACGAACATTGCTTGCCACTTTAAGAGCATGCAGCCCTTAAAGTGTACATAAAGCCAAGCTTGTTTTTTGGGGGGGGGATAAGGTAGAAAAGGGTTTTTAATCACTGTCCCTGCGAGGTAGCTTTGCTCTCATCCTTTGTCCTGATGACCATTGTCACGGAGACTGAAAATTAGAAAAAGAACAGCATGATATGTGGATTGTAAAGTTCCTGCTGTGCTCTTTTCTGCCTAGTGTCCTGCAGGTGGTGCTATAAAACACTATGGTAAAGAATGAAAATAGCCGAGTCCATCAATGAACGTAAGAGAAATAGGCTTTCCCCATATTAATAAATCTCATTAAAATAAACCAGAGATTTATTATGAATGGGGATGAGAGCCACATTTGATTTCCCTGGCACTGTTATCTGCTACTGTACTGATCCAACTCCCAGACTTCTGAGCAAGAGATGACACTGGCTAAAGCTACCCAAACACAGCTTCAATTTTTGCCAATTCCCACTGAAATTATCATAATTTGAGCCATGGATGGCCTTGTTGATTTAAAAAACTCAAGTGTGCCAGGTTTCAAATGGTATCCTATCAAATGCAGTCACTGCTCAGGACAGCCACATGTGCCGCAGCTGCTTGACTGTAGATGCCTTGATCCTCGTTGCTTAGCATGAATGAGGGGAATTTATAGATTTTCTCTCATTCAGCCCAGATCTAGCTATGTATAGCTCGTTTTAGTCTCGTGACACCCCTGTGACCCTATATGAGCATCTGACAGAAGGGATGATAAGAGTAAAACCCATTGCAAATTTTAGCCAAGAGTTCAGGAGATGGAGTCACTTTCCTCTTTGAAATATGTTTCCATTAGATTTAACCACAGCAGTTTACAATACTCATACAACACCACGATAGCAGAAATTCTTTAGGTGTTATTTTTATTGCTGGCTATGGTAAGCAGGCGCCATATGTCTCCGACACATAAATAATACCCCCAACAAGAAATCACATTAAACTATAAATATCATTTGTGGTTTTCTTTGTATTAAGGAACACATATTAAGACAAGAAAACTCTCAGACCCGATTTATAAAAATGGTGCAAATGGAGAACATATATTATTTTTTAACCATGGTGTCAAATAATACAGTAGGCCAACTGGGTGCCAAGTAGTCTGAATGCTGAAAAACACACCAGACCTGATGCACTAGAAATGAGACACGACCCTTGTCTTTTTACAAGAGGAAAAGTGTGCTGTGGTTCAAAGCAGGTCATGCAAGTTCCCAGCCACTTGATGGTGCCATTTAAAATAAAATATCTAGTAGTAGTTAGTCACATTCATCTGGACTTGTCCTGTAACATAGAAGACATTTTTATTGTTTATCCAAGCAACTTCTTCAGTTCTAAGCAGTGTCAGAAAAATACCCCAGCATTTTTTTCCACTAGGTACCACAGATCGCCTAATCCACTCACCAGGAAAGTGTAGATGTTGATCATCCAAGAACAGGATAGGAAGTAAAGCCTCATACACACGATCGGACTTCCATCGGACTTTGCCGTGGATTTTGGTCCGAAGGGGTGTTGGCCGTGAACTTGGTATGCATACACACAGCAGAACATTTTCAGCCAACATTCACCAAAATCACATGTTTTTTCAGCTCTTTACAGCCACCCTTTGGGCAACTTCTGCTATTGTTGTCTGATGTTTAGCATTGGTTCGGAGCAGACGTGTTTGTACTTTGGACTTTACACACGATCGGATGATCATCCATTGGACATTTGTTGCCGGAAAGTTTGAGAGCATGCACAGTTGAAAAACCGAAAACAATTGTCCGATGGAGCATACAGACGGTAGGATTGTCTGATAAAACAAGTCTGTCAGACTGTTGTTGTCAAAAAAGTCTGCTCATGTGTATGGGCCTTAAAGCGGGGGTTCACCCTATAAAAAAATTCTAACACTACATCCAGCCCAGTTCTGCAAATAAAATGACACTGACCTTTTTTTTTTTTCGCCGTAAATAGCGTTTATCGTTAGAATTCACCGCGGCTTCCGGGTAGGGAATCCCGCGGGAGTGGGCGTTCCTATTGACATGCTAAACGACGGCGCACACAGCGCGTCACGACTTCCCGAAAGAAGCTCGGGTCAGCTCGGCTCTATTCGGCGCCGGCCCGAGCTTTTTTTGGAAAGTTGTGACGCTCTGTGTGCACCGTCGTTTAGCATGTCAATCAATTGGCATGTCAATAGGAACGCCCACTCCCGCGGGATTCCCTACCCGGAAGCCGCAGTGAATTCTAACGATAAACGCTATCTACGGCGGAAAAAAAAGGGTCAGTGTAATATTATTTGCAGAACTGGGCTGGATGTAGTGTTAGAAATTTTTTATAGGGTGAACCCCCGCTTTAAGAATGACCTTGTTCTAAAAGTGGAATGTCAAAATGCCAGGGTGGCGTTAAAATTGCATTATATGTGGATGATGAATGGTGTTAAAGGCCCTCACTCTTGTTCGTTGATGGTTATTCCAGTTTGACGTAGATGGCCTCTTTTACGCCTCTTGTGAACCAGTTGGTGTCGCTGTCTGAAACAGATACTTTATTATCCTAAAAAAAAAAAAAAAAAAAAAAAATCACCCTTTTCCTTTATGACCAACATATTTTTCTTGGACACTGAAGAAGTGGCTTGGATATTACAAACTTTCTTCAACATTCCCATCCAGGTAAATATGACAACTCCTAAGCTATACCGTGACCTGAATAAATAAGAACTTTCTAAAAGCATTTAAAATTAAAGGCACTGCAGCATACCATGACCCATCTTCTGACCCTATGAGCCCTGTAGTGATGTAGGGGTCAGAGGAAGGAACTTCATGGTGTGACTGGGGCACAGGCATTCTCCTGGAAGGCTGGGTTCACACTGTGTGAGGTAGCAGCTCACAGCAGGGGGTCCGGTTCATCCCTGTTCCAGGGACGAATCAGGCCCAAATTTTGCCTGAATTCGTACCTGAAACGGAGCCAAGATGCACAGGCCCCCTGTGCAATCCGCTCTGCTCCCCCCAGGATGTGTGAACTGGCTCCATTGAGAACCGTGTTCTGTTGAGAAGTGCCCCCCCATCGAATAGTGCACAGGAGGAACTTTGCATGCGCCGTACGTCATAGCACATCAGCTGATTTGCCGATCGGCTGGGCTGACGTAACCATGGTGCACACGCACATTAGAGGAGGTATCTCTCGATGGGAGATATCATTTCACAGGCACAATCGAAACCTGTACAAACAGCGGGGGGAGACAGTAGTTCTCAGATTGTGCCTCGCTGTTGCGGGGTGGCTTTACAGTATGCTGATGGCCCGGTTTTGTCTGTGTTACAGGGCTGGTTTGCTGTGTTGAATGGCCGGTTTTGCCTATGTGAAAGGGCGGGTTGCAAACAGCCAAAACCAGCCCTTCAGCACAGCCACAAGCCGCCCTCCAGCAGCAGCGATGCACAATCTGAGAACTATGGTCTCCCCCTGCTGTTTGTACAGGTTTAAATTGTGCCTGTAAAATGGTATCTCCCATTGAGAGATACCTCCTATGATGTACGCCTGCGCCATGGTTACGTCAGCCCAGCTGATCGGCAAATCAGCTGTTGTGCTGTTCCGTACGGCGCATGCGCAGTACATCCCGGGCACTTCAACAGAACACCGGTCACAGTCTCCTATCACACGAATTGGATGCAGGGAAACCAACATTCAATTTGCATCAGTGTGAACCCAGCCAAAGACTTGAATGCTGAACGGTGTAATAGAGGCTGAAGAGCTGGAACTAAGGGAAGGAGACCTAGGCAGCAAGAGTACAATCTAATAATTGAATATGTCTGCGCTCAGGACGTAAATCAGCTGCTGCCTCCCCTCAAAGTCCCTGAGATCAGGGTCCAAGTGATTTAGAGGAAAACAAAAAAAAAAGTATATATAACAAAAAAAAAAAAAAAGGATAATAGATGGCTCTTATGTTACAGGGAGCCTCCATTTGTTTTTTAGGCAAGAGACAGGAGTCATATTAAAGTGCATGCAAGCCAAATCAAAAAGATTTTCTTATGCGCTACCTTTTGAAATCATTTTAAATATATCCGTTTTTTTTTTTAAATAACCAACATATATCCTAATCAGAAATTCAGAGTTGTTCCATTCACACTTCCTTGGCCATATCAAGGAGCAATCTCAGTGCTCATCTTGCCCTACAAAACCATGAATCCCTATGCTGTGTAGATGAGGACAGTGTGATTGACTTTGTGATTCTGTTCAACAGAAGACAACTGGGTATAGATGACACCAAGGGGTTACTAAAACTGGAGAGTGCAAAACCTAGTGCAGCTCTGCATAGAAGCCAATCAGCTTCCAGATAATTTTTTTTGTCAAAGCTTAAAGTGAACAAGCTGAAGTTAGAAGCTTATTGGCTACCATGCACAACTGCACCAGATTTTACACTTTTAGTAAATCAACCTCCAAGTCTAGCAAATTCAGTCCATGAGAAAGTGTGGGGTGTCATTCACAAGAGGAAATGAGAAAAGTGCAATTTATGTGATCTTAAAGAGAAAGTAAACTTCCTTGGATTGTTCGTACCTATTGTCAAGCCTATAGTTACTGTAAATATCTCCTAAACATGCACCGTTTTGGAGATATTTACTATATATGGAGTCAATGAGGTCATCGGTGCATGCACTCTGAAGCAACACCCACTCATGCCGTAACTTTAGAGCCCTGTGCCGTGAACAGCATCACTTGGCTCCGGCCAGTCACACAGCCAGAGTCCATGGACTCGAAAGGAAGACGGGCAAAAATGGACATGGCCTCCAACGGTGACAACTCGGGCTTCGTTTGCAGGCAAGTTTCACAAAATGTGCTAGTATGCAATGCATACCAGCACATTATGCCTTTACTTTGCAGGTCAGAAAAAAGAAAATAAAAAGGGGGGGCAACAGTTTACTTCCTCTTTAACCACACGACTATATACATCCTCTCTTTGAAGCGGGATATCGCTGTTATGGCAGCAGCTAGCTGTTTTGAAGCATGACATGTTGAGTATCAATTTACTTGGCTTAACATTATCTTTCACAATATGAAAAAATAAATTGGGCCAACTTGTTTTATTTAATTTCATTCAAAAAGGTATTTTCATTCAAAAGTGTGCTTGTAAGACCGCTGCGCAAATACGGTGTGACAAAGTATTGCAATGACCGCCGTTTTATTATCTAGGGTGTTGGAAAAAAAATATATATGTTTGGGGGCTCCAAGTAATTTTCTAGCAAAAAAAAAAAAAATTGTTTAACCTAAAAAAGAGGCTCAGTCTTTAAAGCAGAGGTTCGGCTTAAAAAAAAAAAAAAAAAAGAAGAAAAATTAAAAACAGTCATCAGCTACAAACACTGTAGCTGCTGACTTTTAATAAGGACACTTACCTGTCCAGGGTGCCTGCGATGTCGGCAACCGAAACCAAACAATCGCTCGGGTCTCGGCAGCCCCGCCGCCATCCTCAGTGAGGGAATCAGGAAGTGAAGCGTTGCTGCTTCACTGCCCGATTCCCTGCCACACGGCGCTATGTAAATGGGCGGATGTCTCCTGGGACACACACAGGATCCACCAGACACCACTCTCCATTTCCCAGGAGGCAGCGCGACGAGGAGAAGAAAGAAGACCACGTGGACGAGGAAGAGGCAGATTAGGAGATCTGCCTAGTAACAGCCCAAAAAAATAAAAAAACACAACAGGAAAATGTATTGCATCGTTTGTTTTTTTGCCCTGCCATACACTTTAATACATCCAAATAAAATGCATCAAAAGCAGCAGTAGTATAATAATTTATTGAAAAGAGTTTTATGCAATTTTGTATACACAATATATACAATGATACATTGATCAAAAAGTTACAAAACATCCTATAAATTATTTCAGTAAAGAAACAAAAACTTCCCATAAATATTACATTTTTGTATGAAATACAGCTATACTTAGGCACTTAGGAATTAGGTTTTGGTAAGGTTAACTGTGAAGTCCATGGGATACCTGATCAGTGTTAGAATAAGACGTCACTATACCAATACAGATTTTGCTTCTGTGCCAGCTTGTAAAAAAAAAAAAGTGACATTGAACTGCATGTGTAGGAAAGGTCCTCTCTGGTGCACACAACCAAATAGGTTTCTAATTATTTCTGCTAATCTTTACTAGGAAAATGATAGCTGGAATGGGGTTGCTAGGCCCAACAATTTCCTTCAGACACGTCTTTGTGAGCTGCAAGTATCAAAAATAGGGGTCTAGTGCGCCATCGTTTTAGGCTGCTTTCACATTGGGCAGCGGAGGTGCGGTGACGGTATAGCCGCGCTATTTTTAGTGCCGCTATACCGTCGTATTTACCGCGATATTTGGGCGCTAGCGGTGAGGTTTTAACTCCCGCTAGCGGCCGAAAAAGGGGTTAATACCGCCCGCATTGCGGGCGGTATTACCTCGGTTTCCCATTGATTTCAATGGAAAGGCGCGGTATAGGAGCGGTAAACACCCAGTGAAGTGCAGTAAAGTGGATGTAAACCCTCCATACACCCAGTGAAGTGCACAGCCTCAGATGATACACAGGGATGAACCAAATCTCCCTACATAGGTTTTACATTTACATCTGCTGTCTTCACATTTATATACCATTTAAAAAGTTCAGATCATGTTAGATTTTCTCTTCCTGGTTAACACACAGAGTGTGATGTCTGGGCATACAGCCAGGATAGCTAAAATTGTTGATTGGCGGAAAGGCACACACCCCCTCTCATCATAGACAGACTCTCTGAGGTGTTTTGCAACAGGGCCAGCTCCCTGCTAATCTATTTATAGTAACCACCCCTGACAGAAATTTCAGGCTGCTTTTGTCTAAACTTTCCTTACGAGCTATGGCATGAAAAACAGGACATGTTGCGATTTTTAAGCAGTGCGTTTCGATGTGCTGTAACACATCGCTATGCATGCAGCTGCAGCCTTAATCCTGGTATCAAAGTTTTCAGGTGGCAACGGGCTTTCCTGTAGAAGTGATCCGAGTGGCTCTGCAGCCGCCCGATCAATTCCACAGGGTGCAGAAGTGATCCCTCCAGACCCGACCGGTGGCTGTGGTCCCAGGCTTCCGATCGCACCAGAACACCCAGGACTGCTGCCACCTGTCAGGTCTGGTAAACAACATATGAAACTTTAGGAGGAGGCAATGATTTCATGACTTCCAGTTTTGGTTTGTTGTTTACAAGCTGGCTTTTGTAAAGCATCTGATCAAACTGATCTCGGTTTGATCCGATGCTTTTGAGGGCAATGGAGAGATCTTGGTTCTATTTAGACCCAAATCTCTCTGTAAAGAGTACCTGTAACTGCCCATGCCATCAAAAGGAATGTGGTTTATCCTTTGTGACAGCAATAAAGTTGACCTTTTTCTTTGGAATAAAATGAAAGCACTACTATAATTTTACTTACATGTAAAACCCTTTTTCTTTATTTACAAGTGGCCCCTGAGATTTATACTTTTTATTTGAGTAGTCAGACTTGCCTTGCCTAGACATTTGATCTTGTGGCCTCTTTTAAAGGGTAGGATTAGTGTTAAGACCAGCTGATCCTATATTTCACTAGAGATCATGTGGCCAAAGGTTTGGCCATGTGACCAGCACAAGGGAAAGCATGCAGCAGACATTTTTGCAGGAAAGATAATTTAGCTCTTTTCAAAATTGTCCTCATGTATATATCCTAGCTAGATTGCCAACGTTTCTTTATTTTTTATGTTTTCTTGCTCTCTCTGTTGCCCCTAGTGAAATTTGCCCTCATTACTTGCCCTGGTGACCACTGTCAGCAGGAATGGAAATTGGAGAAAAAAAAAAAAAAAAAAAAAGTTGTCACCATAACAAATGTAGAGGGTAAATCATCCCATGGGGACACCTGTTCTGATGACTGTGTAACAGGATTTCCCTAATTTGCAAGAGATCTACTACTTCCTGTTGTAGGATACAGATGGCAAAAAGAAACCCAACATTCCTTATCCAAAATAAAAGTTTTCACTTTAGATACAATTTAACATTTGAAAACAGGTTAAAGTGCATCTACAGCCAGTGTATTTGATAAAGTAAGGAATTGTTAAAAGTACAGCCAGATTTTAATTTTGCCAACTGAATAGCATTGTGAGATTTGTTTTTTCCGATCTTGGAAAAACGGCAAACAAGAGGAATTCTTTCTTAAAGCAGCCAATATATTGAACTTCAATCCAGAGATTTCCCCTGTAGTATTTTTTCTACCACTAGATGTCCTCAGTCTAATGGCCAGTATAATTGAATCCACTTTCTCTGAGCCCATGCCATTCTTGACCCACCACAGCTCGTGACTGGGGAGTGAAATGTGAATAAGGACAGCAGGGAGCTCATTTTCTGTCACTCTGCTTTCTCCCATCAGCATACTTCTTGTCAGCAAATGACCTGATCGACTTCTTGTACTTCTGGCACACTTCAGGCCTGCTGTACAGACACTGCATGAGGCCAATAACAGGTCAAATTCTGGTACTTGCATTTAAAAAACAAAAAATACATTAAATGATGTATTATTCATTACAGAGCTTCAGTATTTTTCCCCCCCCCCCCGTTTTATTGGTCTTAAGTTTAGCTTAAAGTGAGGGGAAATCATTAGATCACGGATCTCCAAACTACGGCCCTCCAGCTGTTGCGGATCTACACGTCCCATGTGACATTGTAAAACTGACATTCACAGACTTGACGGGAATAGTAGCTCCGGAAAAACTGGAGGGCCATAGTTTGGAGACCCCTGCTATAGATACCACAAGAGGTGTCCCCAGTGAATGATCTCCCCTCACCTGTCACTTGTTCTAGTGACAGTGGTAACATTTTGGATTACTGGTGGCAAAAGAGACCAGAAGAAAGAGGGCAACCCCCCCCCTAAAAAAAAAAAAAAAAAAAAAAACACACTTTACAAAAAGGTGCCAACCTTTCCCCCCATATGAAGAAATAAAAACAAATAGTTATAGCTGTAGATAATACTTAAAAAAATTAAATAAATGCAAATTTAGAAGTGGCTGAGCCATTGCAGACATCTTCAGCCTTTTTGTAGAATAATGGAATATTTAAGTTACGTAAATTACCACTAACTGATATTGTATGAAACCTCAGCGTTTGGTCATGTCTCCAATACCCACCCAAACAACATACTGCCCAGTTAGGAACACTTAAGCCTTGTACACACGATAAACTCCAACGGATTAGTCTTGCATACACACTGTCACACCAAAATTCTGACCGTCAAGAACTCGGTGACATACTACGACAAGCCGAGAAAAATGTTCAACGCTTGCGTCGACTTGATTCTGAGCATGCACGATTTTTTCTCCGTCGGACTTCCCTACAGACTCCGATAGAATTTTTTTCATGTTCTCTTTATAAATTCCCAACGGAAAAAAAGTCTGATAGGGCACACACACTGTCAGAATATCTGATGAAAGAATTCCGTCTGACTTTTTCCATCGGAAATTCCGATCGTGTGTACAAGGCATTACATCCCCTTCCAAGGCCATATATCCCCCTGTGCAGGTAGCAGCACCACTTTTTGAACACATAAATCTCAGCCTATAAAACAAAACAACAAAAATTTACAATCTGTAAAATTGGAATATCAAAAGCTAGCAGCGTCACTTTTTATCCTACATTACAATTACAACGAGGCAGCGGAATGCTGATTCTGGAACAGTAGTTAATAATCCTTAAAGGACAGATTAACATTTTACAGTACAGTATAAAAATAAAATGAATAAAACCTAAAAAAAAATAATAATAAATTATACGCATGTACATTTAAATGCTTCTTGGTAAAATGCACAATATTTAAATTACTGGAGAGAAAGATGAGGAGATTTGATGCATGAGAACTTTAGTTTTCACGTTTCGCTCGTGCCTTTGATGGGGGTCAATTATGCCTGGAAGAGCTACATGCAGTACAATACTGTAAATATAGACAGTATCTGTACATTATACTAGTCGGTCCAGATACATAGTGAGCCACAGAGGCATAAAGGAATGATCTGCATTGCGCCATCCACTGTCTTAAAATGTGGAATAAAACAGTAGTATTTTTGAAACGGTGTTGGAAAAAGGAATTCTCTAAAATTTGAATTTTCACATATTAAACAGGCTTGGAACGTTATCTCTTCAATCTACCCGATACTGTTTTTTGACATTTATTATAACTTACTAAGGCTTCCCATACATGGAGCGAATTTCTTTGCTTAATTCCCCCAGTGTTGACAGGGGAATCCCTCCTGGCAGGCAATTGTCTTCTCCCGGGGGAGGGGGGCAGTAATTATTGCTAATGGCTATAGCAGCCACTAGTAATAATCGCAAGGTTCCTGCTGAGCCAGCCGAGATTTGAACCGTGTATGGCCGGCCTAATTACCGGTTCACACCCGCGTTCTCTGTGATGCAGTTCGGTGCGAATCACATGCGATGTCCGTGCGATAGTATGGCTGATATCGCATTTGGACCAAATTCGCACATGACTCTTTTTTGGTCCGCACCGTAATCAGTTCACAACCATGCGATCCGATTCAAGTTCGAAACTGTCAGTTGCGAGCTGAAATGGGGGTGACATTAACAATGTATTGACACTTCTGGCAGTTTGCATATGGCAGTGTGAACTGCTGTGCGAGTCATATGCGATGTGGGAACCTGCCGTGGATTCGCAGGGTTCCCGCATTGACCAGGTGTGAACCGGCACTCAAAGTTACTTCTTCACTTTAACAAAAGCCACAAAAAAAAAGCTACCAACATGGCTTTCCTTACCTCTGCCCTACCCCAGTGATAGGCTTGTTGTGACTGGGCAAAGTTTCAACTCTTCCTAGTAGTGTTAAAACTTTCCACTCATCCCACCTCTCACATATTCCTATTGGACAGTGGGGTGGGCCACCACAGGATCGAGCCTGAAAGAATTTGTGGGAGGTGGGTCAATCTTTACACTACTTGTAAAGATTGACACTTTGCCCAATCAGAGCAGGCCAGTATTCAGCCAGAGTGGGGCACTAAGATGCCGTCAGCGTAGGTATCTATATAGATGCCAACTTTTAATTTACCTGTCAGCGTTTATTTTTGTTAACATGGTTCTAAAGCTAAAACATTTTTGTTACCTTAATGCATTCCCTGCATTTATGACCAATTCACGCCAGTGTGTTGATCTGCGTTTTAGCACAGCTGTCAAATGCAGATCAAAGGAAGGACAGCTGAAAAACAATAATTTCCAATGTGTCCTATTCACACCATAACGCTGCGCATGCTTGCCAACAGACATCAAAATGTATGTCAACGGACATCAGCGTGCTTTAAAATGTGCCTAAAATGTAAGGAAACGTAAATGCATTTTCCATACAAGTCAGTGTGAATTGACCCCTAAGGTAAGAAACGATTTACCACTGGCTGTGCCCCCCTGCTCATCCCCCAAAAATGTACTTGCATCCTGTATTGATCCAGCAATATGCCTGTCTGTAGTTTTTCTCCCCTTTCTTTTCTCACAGAAGGAATGGGCAGCAGCAGGAGTCATTGGGACCCCAGAAGAGGAGGTACAGGGTCGCTCTTAGCAACAGCATTGCAGAGAGCAGGTGAGTATACCATGTTTATTATTTTACTTAAAATGACATACCCACCTTATAAATTAACCTGTCTCCTACAGACAATGGGTGTCAACATTTTCTGAATGAGACAATGGATGAGGAAGCCAAGGAAAAGAAAAGCTGCCTTAATATGCAGTTGACAGGTACTCTTGAACCGTACACATTGACAATTATGCATGGTTCTTTCCCTTTATACTTCAGACAATACTCTGTATCAAATGCAACGATTTTTTTTTAAAAGGTCTCTCTAAATGTGAAAAAAGCAAGCTCTGGCTACAGATCTCTCCTCTTTTACAGGGCTGTTCTCCACAGATGTCACCAGATGTTCTCAGTCTTCTGGTTCGAAGAGCGCCCAGCATTATTTAAAACTTGGAAGACCGAAGACTTCCGGTGAATACATGGGGTCATGGTGCCCTGCACTCACATACATTGATGCAGAGGTCGAAGTGCTCTTTGCATCACTGAGGAAAGCCTAGTGCTTGGTGAAGATTCAAAAGAGAAAGAGGGCCTATAAAGTGTTAAGAGAAAAAAAAAAATCCAGGTTTGGGGAAGGGGGAAGGGGTTTGGAGAGGTTAGTTGCGTGGGTGTTTGGGTGACTAAGGGCCAGAGGAGGAGTTCAGAAACATGCTTTAAATATAGCAGAGAAGACCAATATTGATGTGAAAAAAGTGCATTAACGCATAGCAACCAGATTACAGTTACCTAAAGTTAGGGAAGAAATTTTTGGTTGCTATTGGTTACTGAACTTTGTACAACACCACTGTATTTTGCACCGCTTGTGGTAGCCTGGTTGGAACAACTGGCCAGACTGGATATTACAGAGAAACTTCAGTTATTGTAAACGCGAACAATGTAAACAAAAAGGTACTGACACCTCATCTGCCCAACTACAATCGTGTTACGTCCGCATGTCTTTTTGGTCAAAAACAATGCGGTTTGCCAGGTAAATGGCAAAAACGCCAAAAATGACCGATGATGCAATGTAGACAGTGACATTTTCCATTAGCTGTACCAATATCCCCATGAAAAGGGATGGGAAGACCTGAGAAAGAAGGAATGTGCTGTCGAGTGTGGCAAAATCCAGGCCAATGCCACGTTTGGTGTAAACATCTTTACAAGGGTCACCCGTGCCATCGGGACTCTGGTTATTGTTGTCTTTTGGGCAGTGATGGTGCTCCTCGGAATGGACGTAGATCTCTAGTTCTTGAGAAAGGTAGCTGCCATCTTTATTGTGCCCTGGTTCTTTGTGCTTATAAGTACCATTCTGATGACTGTGAGGCAAGTTGGGTGAAAAGCAGACCGCTTCTTTGGTAAGGATATTTCCACTGCGGGTGTGTGGCACTTCAGGCCTTGGCATAAAAACCTATGGAGAAGTAGAGTTATAGTTGAGATGTATAGTAAAAGAAAATACACCACTTCACATCACAAAACAAGGTCCATAAAGACATGGATGAGCGAGTTTGGGGTGGAGGAACCCCACTGTCCTGACCTCAACCCAATAGAACCCCCTTGGGATGAACGAGAGTGGAGACTGCGAGCCAAGCCTTTTCCTCCACATCAGTGCCTGACCGCACAAATGTGCTACTGGAAGAATGGTTAAACATTCCCATAGACACTCCTAAACCTTGTGGACAGCCTTCCCAGAAGAGTTGAAGCTGTTATAGCTGCAAAGGGTGGGCCAACTCAAAATGTAACCCTACGGACTAAGACGACATTAAAGTTAATGTAAAAGGTGGGCGTCCCAATACTTTTGGTCATATAGTGTAGGTGTGATGGTGAAATTCCATAAACCTTTGTTCATATAGTGTAGATACTATAAGGTTTTCAATTCAATAATAGCAGTATTTTAGCAACACGCCTGTAGGGCCAATACAGTACAGTACTGAATTACACTTTTTAAACTGCAGGGACAGCCAATGACTTTGGGAAATCCAGGGAGGCTCAGCAGGCAGATTCTGTATCCGATCATGTGCCATGGGATGTGAATACCCATAGTGCATGATCTTTCTATTAAAAGTTCTCACAATCAATCTGCCATACTGTGGCTCTGACCTTACACAACTCTCCTCCTGTAAAGGAAGGAGCCATAAGTATTTCAATACAACATGACGACTCCAGAGGTGACAGGGTTTGAAGGTAGAGCACTTGAAAAGAAGTATAAATATTACTTTAGACTCATTAAATCTTATTAAAGTTCCCTTTAATACTTACATCTTTTTCCTTATGATAGAGACATATTAAAGTGTATGGAAGTGTCTGGAGTGTAGCGTAAGCAAATCCAGTTAGCGAAGACATAATGGTGACGATGACAATATTTTGGGACAGGCAGATGACCAGGGCGGAGGAGGTGAAGGTGATCATGCTGGACAGGTAGACTTTCCGTGACCCAAATTGTTTGGCCAGTTTGTTGATGATCATGGAGAATAAGGTTGCGGTCGCGCACTGGAGGAACAGTCCGAGACTTCCCATACGGATTCCTAAAAGAGAGCAATGTATCATTTTGAGCAGACCATTAAAACTTGTGACGCGATTACCTAAATGTGGAATCTTAGCATAGAATTGTTTTACTAGATCACTATAATGCCTTGTTATTTTGCAAACCCCCCCACCCCCCACACAGTCTGTGTAAATGCAGAAGCTGCTGCTGTCAAAACATCCGACTTCTGACGCAGAGTTTATAAACATATCTTAGCCCTTGTTCACACCGGTGCGATCTGTCATGCGATTTGAGGAGTTCCAAATCGCATGACAAGTTGCACCCCATTGTCGGCAATAGAACCGTTCAAACTGGCACAATGAAATCGGAGGTGCAAATCTAACTGATCTGCGGCTTTGAAATCGCCTTGAAATGGACACATGTTACTTTTGTATCCATTTTTTCTCTCATCTGTGGATCAAAAGGGATAAGCCCTGATCTGTAGATGTCAGGTAGAGCAAGCAGACAAAAGAATATATGAAAATACATTTTACATAATTTTAGCCCCAAATAACTATTCCATCACCTTCTTGCCTTAACTATTATATTGCTGATGTTTTCTCCATTTCTATAATAATTAATTTTGAAAACTATTTTTTTCTTCTTCATTTTGTTGGTTAAATTTTGTATTTTACATATGCATTTCATTTGTAATTAATTTTGCAATGTTTTTTACCAGAATAAATCTAAGTTTACACAGGACAAATTAAAGAATAAAAATGCATACTTTTTATATCTACAGTAACAAATGTTTACTCCAAACACTGAGGAAGAAAAGTTAAGTTTTGTTACTTTTTTGGGGATTTCGTATAAAAAATGTTTTACCCTTAGATTGAGGCTCATTTTGTCAAGGGGAATCGGCGAGTTGTTTTAAAATCGAAGCTGTACTTACCGTTGTAGAGAGCGATCTTCTCCGCCGCTTCCGGGTATGGTCTTCGGGACTGGGCATTCCTATTTTGATTGACAGTCTTCCGACAGGCTTCCGACGGTCGCATCCATCGCCTCACGAGTAGCGCGAACGTCAGTGCGGCTCTATACTGCGCACCGACGTTCGGCTACTTTCGGAAAATCGTGACGCGATGGATGCGACCGTCGGAAGCCTGTCGGAAGACTGTCACTCAAAATAGGAACGCCCAGTCCCGCAGCCCATACCCGGAAGCGGCAGGGAAGATCGCTCTCTACAACAGTAAGTACAGCTTCGATTTTAAAATAACTAGCCGATTCCCCTTGACAAAATGAGCAGGAATCTAAGGTTAAAAAATGTTAGTTTCGGGTGAACCTCCACTTTAAGTAATGAAGTTTTTGCCAAACAGGCCCATTAAGAAATGTCAAAGTTGCTCTGGTACATAGAGGTGTACAGGTGTGAGATTCACCTCTTGCTTTCACTTTAAAATAATATATATATATATATATATATATATATATTTTTATTATCACACACACAAATTCTGGGGGGGGGGGGGTTGATTAAAAAAATAAAATAATAATAATCGAAGAAGCCAGGTAGAAAATTGTTGGCTAATCATCCAATCAGATGCAGGCACTACTCAGGTCTTTTGAGAGATGGTGGGACCGGCTGTCAAAATACATTAGCCACAGCAGGACATTCGTCCGTCCTCCTTGTGAAGTAGCGAGGATGGAGGAAGCCGTTAAGATTTTTGGCCCGCAGTAATAGGTAGCTTTACTTGCGCTTTTCTGAAAATTCCAAAAACTGAACTTCTCCCCTGCTATATAATGTTAGGGAGGGGGGCTGAAGAGTTAATTTTTACCATATTAAATCCTGTCTTACTAAGGCCCCTTTCACACTTGTACGACTTCAAAGTTGCAGAGATTTTGGATCAGTACTGCTTTGCCACAACTTTGGCATTAACCAATGAAAACACACATGGTGTGAGGTATTTCCATTTCCTGCCATAGTTGTTTCCATTTCCTGTTTGCTTCCTGGTTGTTGTGGTGTGTTGTGACAGAAAATGTTTGCTACTCAATATATTGCTGCAGCAGTAGAGGAGGACAAGGACATCTCTTTTTTTGGGCTGTTTGGAGCACATTGTTGCTGAGGAAATAACCAGGAAGTAAATGTGTGGTGGAAAAATGTGCTTGGGAGGGGCTACGGTGTTGAAAGAATTGGGTGGGACAAGGGTCAAAAAGCTGCTTGTGCTTACAAAGTCGTACTGAAATCATACTGAAATCGTGTGTATTATTCAGGTACGATTTGCATGCTACTTGAGGGTTTAACATTGAGGTCTATGAACATCAACTCGCATGGAAGTTGGACCAAAGTAGTGCAGGGACTACTTTGAAGTCGGCACTACATTATGCCGTGCCATTATGAATGGAAGTCATTGAAAATCATGGAGAATGACTTGACATGCGATTTTGCAGTCAAAAATTGTGGGACAAGTCGTATAAGCGTGAAAGGGGAAGTATTTGTAAAGTACAAGTTCACTTAATGAAACTATACCCATTAGATACATTTGTGACTTTCTATCTTTGGTTTGAATAAATCATTTAACTTACATAGTATATTTGGTGCCCCTACGATCTTCTCTTTTTAATAGACCTCCCATAGAAGACCAAAGAGCACAGCCTTCTCCTCTTTGGCAGACAGGCCACGCCTTGAAATAGCACCATCCATAAAGTGGCATTTTATCCAGTCATGGCAGCTAATGTCTGCTGGTATGAAGTGGGTACCGAGTGGCTCATTTAGCTTTTATATATAGACAGCATGAAGCAGAGAGACCCTGGGCTTGTCAGCTGTTCCCTCTATATCACATACATATAAATACTTTGTTACTGTTGCAGAGAATCTCCTCAGAATTTGGCACAAGGATTGCACTGCAACATCACTGAATAATGAGTTCTGGAACAGACGTCCCAAAAATTCCAGCATTTCCACTGACCCATGAGAGGCACTTAAAGGGTCAGTCCACATCAAACTCACATTTCTGTTTTTGGCAGATGCTGGAGAGTTAAACATGACAGTTTCCTATATCTCTCTGGGGTCCTATTGAAGAGAGCTCTGCATTACGTGTTGCATACCTGTAATAAGAGGTAGGGCCACCAATACAAGGGTGGTAGGTACACCCATACCAGGCCCCATTTGGTTAGCAGGGGCCTGGCAGCCACCCTGTTTTTGCTGCAGAGTCCCTTCTCTGTGCTGCCCCCTCTGATGTGATCTTCAGGCCGCTCTAACATTTTTTTCCACTACAATATAGGCTGCAAGGTGAGTCAGTGGAGGTTCCACACCCACAAGGATTCCTCACAATTTAATAGCCCTGGAAAGGGTACAAGCCCCCATCAATATAATATATAGCAATGTTTTGCTGCGTACACACGATCGGACATTCCGACAACACAACCGTGGATTTTTTCCGACGGATTGTTCGTGCATACACACTGTCACACAAATGTTGTCGGAAATTCTGAATGTCAAGAATGCGGTCACGTACAACATTCCGAGTATGTGTAGGATTTTTGTGCGTCAAAATTGGCTACAGACGATCGGAATTGGGAAAAATTGAGAACCAGCTCCTAAACACTTGTCGGAAAATCCGAGCATTACTCTTTAAAAATGTGCAGCATTCATGAACAAAGTGATCCTGCCAAAAAGTTCCTTGTGTAGTCTCTTCCTCCTCCCAACTCCATCCTATAGGGCAGTAGTCTCCAAACTGCAGCCTGGGAGCCAAATGTGGCCCTTTATTTACCTTTACCTGGCCCTTGGGGCACCATTTCTACCACTGACACCAACAATGGGGTACTATTCTTCCCACTGACACCAACAATGGGGTACTATTGTTTCCACTGACACCAGTGATGGAGCACTATTCCCCCCAATGATGGGGCACGCTTCCTCCCACCGACACCAATGATGGTACATTGTTTACTCCAACTGGCCACAGTCCAGCCCCCATAAAGTCTGAAGCACAGTAAACTGGCCCTTTGTTTAGAAAGTTTGGAGACTTCTGCTATAGGGTAACACTCTGCCCATCTCCCAACTGTGCCTTCACCCTAGCACACAGGTTACTAATGAAGATTAGGAGTGGCATTATGCAGGCATGGTCCAGTGTTGTCACAAGCAAGAAACCTGAAAAATGGTTTACAGCCATCCGTGGTGAGTACGTAAAGAAGAAGTGGATGCAATCAGTAGAAAGGCAATACAATAAAAGGATGAAAAAAAAAAAAAAAAAGGGCCCCCTTTTTTTTTTTTTTTTTTAAATCGTGGCAATTTTACTATAAGCACAACATTTTTTTCCCCCCCATTTTGGATGGAGCAAGGAAGGGTTATAACCCATCAAATAATTTTTTGCCACCTGTCCTATTGCAGCAATTTCCCTTCACTTCCTGTCCCAAACAGGAAGTGAGAGGAAATCCGTGCAAATTAAGGGAATTCATTGGGGACTCCCAGGTCCCCATTACAATATTTCCCCCCCATTACTGGGGAGAACCCAAAATTTGGGATTTTCTCTTACTTTCACTTTCAATGATAAACAGGCCAATAGAGATGGTGAATCTCCTTAACGGGGGCACAGGCAGCAATAAAAACGTTCTAATCCATCTCCACTCTATCCAAAACTAGAAAAAAGTTTTGCCTTTAGTTATACTTTAAATCGCTACTCTGTTAGTGAATGTTATTTAGGGAGTATAGCAGAGAGTATGATCAGACATTATTACCTTCATCGTAGCGGTTTCTTGATTCCGTTCCTGGTGCAGCACTTGGAATCCCTTTATATAACCCCTCTCCGACAAAGTCTGTGTAGAAGAGCATGAAAGACATGACCGCCATCCAGCTACACAGCTGAGCAGCACACAACTG